>NW_028263384.1:932500-1070000 GCF_051168715.1 Poecilia mexicana
TTTAATTTTATTCATTTTAATATTTTTCTTAATAGATTGTTTATTCATATAAATAATTGCATTTTTAGTTTACTTTGTATATTTAAATTATTATACATTAAATTTAATTAAATTATTAAAAATTTTAATCAAAGTTTATTCTAACTTTAATATTTATAATAGAAGAAAATTAAATAAAATTATTAACATAAATAAAAATAAATATTTTCTCTTATTTTCAGGACATTTTGCTGCCTGATTAGTTTTTGAACGTAGATTTAAAATCTGATGAAACGACCATCAGATGTTTTCCCTTTAATCGCTGAATCAGCAGAAATCTGAAGCAGCTGATCCGTTTCCTGATCTGTTGGAGCTTCAGGGGATCCACCCTGCAGCCGCTCAGCATCTCAACCTTCTTCTGTCTGCAGCCCGTCGCCCAGCAAGTCCCTGACGGCCGCCATGCGGGCGCCGCCCGGCCGCAACGCCCGCCGCAGCCAGGTAGGCCCGCAGACCCCGCCCCTCTCCCATCATGCAGCGGGGCATTCCTGCTGCTGTCAGGGCTTCCTGTGGCTTCAACAGGAAAAGGGAAGTTCTGGCTGAGTGTGTGTTTGTGTGTGTGTCTGTGTGTGTGTGTGTGTGTGTGTGTGTGTGTCTGTGTGTGTGTCTGTGTGTGTGTGTGTGTGTGTGTGTGTGTGTGTATGTGTGTGTGTGTGTGTGTGTGTGTGAGCAGTAATCTGCAGAGATTGTTTGGTCAACGTTTCCTCAGAGTTCAGCGGCTCAATGAGGCGTCTGTCCTCCGGTAGGGGACGGGTCCTCATGGGGCTCGCGTCCCCTACCATCAGGACATGTAGCTGGGGTCCTCCACTGAGGTCCATCAGAACCAGTAGGACCAGTAGGTCCGGCTCACGCTGCTCTGATGTCTCCAGGACTCCAAAGATGACGGCTCGGCCTTCATCTGCCCGCTGTGTGACAAGAACTGCCAGACGCAGCACCAGCTCACCATGCACATCCGACAGGTAGGCCGCACACACACCGACACACACCGACACACACCGACACACTGACACACACTGACACACACTCCTCTGCCCGCAGCACAACGCGGACGCCGGCGCCACCGACCACTCCTGCAGCATCTGTGGGAAGTGTCTGAGCTCGGCTTCGTCTCTGGACCGACACATGCTGGTCCACAGCGGGGAGCGGCCCTACAAGTGCACCGTCTGCGGCCAGACCTTCACCACCAACGGCAACATGCACCGGTACACACACACACACACACACACACACACAGCAGAGAATCGTCCTGGTCGTTTCCTGCTGCTGCAGCCTGAGGCGTCGGGGGAGACAGGAAGTGGGAAGCAGATTCAGATCCAGCCGCCATCACACCCACCAGAGCTCCACCCAGCCAATTATCAGCCGGGTCCATCCTCCGTTGCCGGGGCCGACGACCCGTTAGGCTGCAGGAAGAGGCCGGGTCCAGAATCAGGCTTTAGTCACCAGTAGCTGGTCCCAGTCCTCCCAGCGCTCCCTGTTTGCAGCGCTGTGGTTCTGTGAGGGTTTCTGTCGGCCTGCTAGCCGTGGGCAGGAAGGAATGACGGAGGCCGACGGACACACAGCCATTCTTCTGCTCCAACACCACGATCCGTTGAAAGAGTTCAGTTCAGATCCAAACGCTAAACGACAACAAAAGGAAAGAAGAGGAGGAGGAGGAGCAGAGACACAAACCAGCAAAACCAGCAGAGAAACTTTAATTCTTTAAAGAGGATTCAGTCAACAAGAATCTGTTCATTTCATTAAAACTTCCACTTTTCATGCAAAACAAGTTTATTAATGACAGTTTATTAAAGGAAATAAAGACGTAGTTTGGTCGGGTCTGGAGAGCAGACAGGAAGTATCAGACATTATAAAACGATGTGATATCAGCAGAGGGGCTGATGGGTAATGTAGTTCCCTAGCAGGCTGCTGGCAGAGCAGAACATCTGGAAACATCGTTTGCTTTGAAAGTTTGAGGCTGAGAGAAGAAAACTGATCTAAATGTTTCCTCTGGTCTCACTCCTTCCTCCTCTTCCTCCTCCTCTTCCTCGATGTTTTCTCAGGTCTCAACTTTCTTCCTGACTCCATCTTTTTCTTTCAGTCTCACTTTCCTCTCATCTGTTTCTTCTCATTTCCCCTCGTCAAACTTTTCCTTGTGTTCATCCCTTCTCTCTCTCTCTCTCTCTCTCTCTCTCTCTCTCTCTCTCTCTGACTCTGCTGACTCTGCGTGTTTGCTGCTCTCTGATTGGACGGTTCAGGGGTCAAGGGTTTGCTTGCAGCAGCCTCTGCTCCCTGATTGGGCCCCTGCTCCCCTGCGTTCTGATTGGTTGATGAGCGGCTTCCTGTCAGCTGCTCCAGATCTGCTGACTGGCTGTCAGGACCTCTTATGGCCGTCCAGCCGGCTGCCTGAGGTGCTATTAATAGATGACACCTTGGAGCCCCTCTTCCTCTTTTACTCATCTTCCTCACTGGTTTCCTAGCAACCTTCCTCACCTTCCTCTCATCTCCTTGTGTCCTTCGTTTCTTGCTCCCTTTTTCTCTCTATTTATATTCTTTCCTCCCTCTGATGTCTCATCATCTCAGTCACAATCTGCTGGCTCCGCCCACTTCCAGTGGACTCCGCCCACTTCCAGTTGAACCAGAATGTTTTCCCAGAGTTCCTCCTGCAGCTCCTTCCTGATGAAGGTGATGACCTTTGACCTCCTCTCCCCCTCAGGCACATGAAGATCCATGACAAAGACCCGGCCAGCGGCCTGGTGCCCCTCAGCAGCCCCCCGTCCCCCACCAAGCGCCGCCGTCCCTCTGTGAAGCGGCGCCAGGGCCTGGAGGACGACCCCGGAGACGAGCCGCCCGCCAAGAAGGTAAGAGCCGCGTTGCTCCTGCCGCTCCGCCCGCCGCTCCTCAGGGAACCAACGGCCCGGCTCTGTGTCCAGGTGACGGAGGAGGCGGGGGCGGACGAGTCGGCGGCGCTGCCTGGGGCGGAGGAGGAGCTGCTGCCGTGTCCCATCTGCTTCAAGACCTGCAGCTCCAGACTGGACCTGGACGCCCACATGGACACGCACCCGGACACCCTGCTGAGGTAGGGACGCACCAGTTATCCCAGTTACCCCGTAAACAACCGCTGGCTGGTTGCCATGGAAACAAACTCACCTGTCCCACAAAGACACAAAGTAAGTTTGTTATTCATGGAGAAGGAAACTAGAGATGGAGGGATGAGAAACTGGAAGAAAGAAAGTGATCAGAATAAAATATGGAGAGAAAATGATGAAGGGATGATAAAAGGAGGAAAAAATAATGAAAAGAAAAGCTGGAAAGGTCAGCAGGTGGCGCTGAGCTCGTTATGGAGGGAGGAGAATATTTAGAGGTAAATCCTCGTTAATCAGCCGGTAAGAGGATCGACTGGAGGGATGGAGGGAGAGGGAGGGAGGGAGAGAGAGAGAGGGAGGGAGGGAGGGAGGGAGGGAGAGGGAGGGAGGGAGGGAGGGAGAGATGGAGGGAGAGGTATGGAGAGAGGGAGGGAGAGAGAGGGAGGGAGGGAGAAAGAGAGGGAGGGAGGGAGAGAGAGAGGGAGGGAGAGATGGAGGGAGAGAGGGAGGGAGAGAGGGAGGGAGGGATGGAGAGAGGGAGGGAGAGAGGGAGGGAGGGAGAGGGAGGGAGGGAGGGAGGGAGAGATGGAGGGAGAGGTATGGAGAGAGGGAGGGAGAGAGAGGGAGGGAGGGGTATGGAGAGATGGAGGGAGAGGTATGGAGAGAGGGAGGGAGAGGGAGGGAGGGAGGGAGAAAGAGAGGGAGGGAGGGAGAGAGAGAGGGAGGGAGAGATGGAGGGAGAGAGGGAGGGAGAGAGGGAGGGAGGGATGGAGAGAGGGAGGGAGAGAGGGAGGGAGGGAGGGAGAGAGGGAGGGATGGAGAGAGGGAGGGAGAGAGGGATGGAGAGAGGGAGGGAGGGATGGAGAGAGAGAGGGAGAGAGGGATGGAGAGAGAGAGGGAGAGAGGGATGGAGGGAGGGAGAGAGGGAGGGAGGGAGGGATGGAGAGAGGGAGGGAGAGAGGGATGGAGAGAGGGAGGGAGGGATGGAGAGAGAGAGGGAGAGAGGGAGGGAGGGAGGGATGGAGAGAGGGAGGGAGGGAGGGAGAGATGGAGGGATGGAGAGAGGGAGGGAGAGATGGAGGGAGAGAGGGAGGGAGAGAGGGATGGAGGGAGGGAGGGAGAGATGGAGGGAGAGAGGGAGGGAGGGAGAGAGGGAGGGAGGGATGGAGAGAGGGAGGGAGAGATGGAGGGAGGGATGGAGAGAGGGAGGGAGAGATGGAGGGAGAGAGGGAGGGAGAGATGGAGGGAGAGAGGGATGGAGGGATGGAGGGAGCCATGGTTTAACCGACCCGGAGGAGAATGAATTTCAAACTTTTGAGGATCAAACTCCTGATGTTCTGGTCCGGTTTCAGATCCAGGACCTGGTTCTGTAGGTCAGTCCATTCCCAGGTACTGGTACCAGATGCTGTTAGCTTTTTCATGCAGCAGAACCGATATAGGGGCCAAATGTTTCCAGGAACTGGAACCAAACGGATCGTAAACTGAAGAGATGACCCGGTTCTGGTTTCATGGCCAAATCATTGCTAAAGGATCGGATACAGAGAGTAAACAAACCCAGAGTTTAAGATTAGATTTGAATCTGGTTCCCCTGGTTTCTGCTCTCCAGGTGTGATCTCTGCTGCCTCTCTTTCCGGACTCACCGCGGACTGCTGCGGCACAACGCGGCGGTCCATAAGCTCCTCCCCCAGGACCCCAGCGGCCGCCCCTTCATCCAGAACAACCCCTCCATCCCCACCGGCTTCAACGACCTGGCTTTCATCGACTTCTCCTGCAAGAAGTTTGCTCACATCGCTCAGGTGCGCCCCGCCGCCGTGGTCGGACCGTCTCCACCTCGCCGTCCCACGGCTCCGCCGGCGCTCTAACCCGTCCGTCTGTCTGCCCCTTCAGGTGTGGTGTGAGACCAACCTGCGGCGCTGCATCAGTAAGTTCCACCGCTTCGTCTGTGACTCCTGTGACAAGGCGTTCCCGCTGCGCTCCGCCCTGGAGCTCCATAAGACCGCCTCCCACTCAGACAGACCCGCTGAGGCCGCCGAGAGGCCGAAGGAGAACGGAGAGACGCGGGCCGACGAGGAACGTCAGGAAGCGGGGAATCCGCCGTCGGAGCAGAGCGGCTTCCTGGAGGCCCTCGGCCTGCAGCACGTGTCCAAGGTTTGCTCCTCTCCTGCTTCCTGAGGCCCAGAGCTGCTGGTTCTCGTTCTGATGCCGATGCTGCCATGTTCCAGGTGAAGTCCGGTCCGACCGACGACGAGATCCATCAGGCCCACCTGGACAGCATCAAGGTGATCCACGTGGAGCCTCCGTCCTTCAGCCTCCCCCAGGAGCCGGCCTCGGCCTTCCTGTCCGGCAGCCTGGGCGTGGCCCTGGGTCTGGGCGGCCTGGCGGCGCTCAGCATCCCGCTGCTGGAGGCGTCCGGCTCCGCCCTGCAGGGCCTGTCGCACCGGGACGCCCTCAGCCTGCTGTCGCTGCAGCCCTTCCAGGCCGGCTTCCTGCTGCAGCCGGAGGGGGGCGCCGCCACCGCCGCCTCCTCCAGCTGCAAACCAGGAGAGTCCGGCGGCTCCGGAGTCATGGAGCTGGCCGACATCCAGCAGATCCTCAAGGTGGCCGCCGCCGCGCCCAACCAGATGGGGCTGCCGCCGCTGGCCAAGGCGCCAGGCTTCACAGGTCAGTCCTTCACCAGCTTCTCCCAGTCTGACCGCCATACTGGTTCTTCTCTCTAACTGGTTCCGTCCTGCAGGTCAGCTTACGGGTCAGAAGGCGATGCCGCCGCTGAAGCCCAAGCCTCCCATCAGCCCCCGCTCCAGCCTCAGCACCACCACCCCTCCGCCGCTGCAGAGCTCCCAGCAGGCCTCCCTGGGCTGCATCAGCCCCAGCCTGCCTCCGCCCACTCCCTCCATCTTCAAGACGCCCTCCTCCTCGGCGGGAGGTGGGGCTCACATGGAGGCCGAGTCGATGGGCGACGCCAACACACCGCTGTCCGACTCGCCGCCCGCCACCACCACGCCGCTCCAGGAGGAGGCGGGGCTAAGCGTCAGGAAGGCGGGAGGCAAAGCGGGGAGCGGCGCCGCCTCGGCTAAAGGCTCGTTCCCCTGCCGCTTCTGTGACCAGGTGTTCGCCGTCTCCGGCGCCCTGCAGGCCCACATGCGCTTCCACCTCGGCATCCTGCCCCACCAGTGCAACATGTGCGACTATGTGGCGCCGGACAAGGCCACACTGATCCGCCACCTACGCACGCACAGCGGCGAGCGGCCGTACGTCTGCCGCATGTGCCACTACCCCTTCACTGTCAAGGCCAACTGCGAGCGCCACCTCAGGAAGAAACACGCCAAGACGTCCAGGAAGGACATCGAGAAGAACATCAAGTACGTCACCTTCAGCAGCGGCGCCGGCATCACCGCGGCGACCACCACACAGGAGGCGGAGACGGGCTGCGAGACCACCTGCCGGTTCTGCGGCGAGGACCTGAAGACGTACCGCGCGCTGCAGATCCACCTGCGCACGCACAACGGCTGCCAGAGGAAGCCGTTCGAGTGCCGGCGCTGTGGCGCCGCCTTCCTGGCCAAGCGGAACTGCATCCACCACCTGCTGAAGCAGCACCCAGAGGTCCAGGAGCGCGAGATCGAGGGACACATCACCACGCTGCTGCCGTCCACCTCCGCCGGCGCTGCGCTGAACGGCCTGGGAGCGGTGAAGGCGGAGGAGCTGCTGTACCCGGCGGAGCTCGACCAGCCGCTCGACTTCTCCGCCAAGGGGCGGGGCAGCCGGACGGCGTCTCCGGCCATCAAGACGGAGAACGCCTCGCACGGCTTCGACGGCGCCGACCCGGACCAGCCCATCGACCTGTCCATCCCCAGCAAGCGTCAGCGCCGGGAGGCCGGCGGCGGCACGGAGCTGAAGACGGAGCAGAGCCCCACCATGGAGCAGCAGCTCGCTGCGTCTCCAGAGGAGAAGGCTGCAAGCGGCGTTCTTCCTGTGCAAGCTCCGCCCCCGCCGGGCTGCTACCAGCTGCCTCCTGCCGCCGGCCGGGCGCAGCGCCTCAAACCGCTGCTGCCCAAGCCCTCCACCTCCTCGCCGCCCTCGGTGAAAGACCTGGCGCCGCTGGCCTCCATCGCTCAGATCATCAGCTCCGTGTCCGCAGCACAGGGAATGCTGGACGGCGCCGCCCAGACCGCAGCGCCGTCCTCGCAGCTCGACGCCGAAGCCTCCGGACCCGCCGCCCTGGATCCACCCAGCGAAGACGTGTCCGACGGATCCTCCAGGTACTTCCCCTCCTTCTGCCATACTTTGCCACCATCTGCAGCGTCTGACACTTCCTCTCCTAACAGACGGCGGACACGCAAGAAGCCGGCCGCTCTGGCGGCGAGGGAGAAGGCAGCGAGTGGCGGCATCGACCTGGAATCCAGCGGAGAGTTCGCCAGCGTGGAGAAGATGCTCGCCACGACCGACGCCAACAAGTTCAGCACCTACCTGCAGACCGTTGCGGCCGAGCCGGCGAAGAGGCCCGAGACGGCGCCGGCGGCGATGGAACGAGCCGCAGCCACCGTAGAGGAGGAGAGGGAGGGCAGGGCGAGCGAGGAGGGGAAGCCGGCGGCGGCCATGACAGTTCCTCAGACTAAAGGAAAGAAGAACGCCTACTCCAACTCGGTCCAGAAGATGACCTGCCCGTTCTGCCCGCGCGTGTTCCCCTGGATGAGCTCGCTGCAGAGACACATGCTAACGCACACAGGTAACCTGCCGCACAGACTGCTACAGCAGAGCAGCAGGAAACCTAGCGGCGAACTGAAGCCTCTGTCCGTCTCCTTCAGGCCAGAAGCCGTTCCCGTGTCCGCGCTGCGACGCCTTCTTCTCCACCAAGTCCAACTGTGAGCGCCACCTGCTGCGCAAGCACGGCGTGACGCACCGGACGCTGCGGCGCAACGGGGCCATCGTGAAGAAGGAGGGGGACGATGGTTCGCACGAGAGCGCCGGTACGGACCCCAACCACGCTCCCCAGTGGTTTATGACTCGGTCCTCCGCTGCCACCCTGAGCCTCATGTTGAGAACCCTGGGTCTCCTCCTCTTGACGGTTCCTTTGTGTTTCTGCAGAGAGCCAATCAGAGACGGAGCAGCTGCCACCAGAAACCAAGGACCTCGCCCCTGAATCAGGCCCCGCCTCCACGGTCAACAGCCCCGCCCACTCTGACGTCACTCCGCTAAGCCCCACCCCCAAAGCAAGCCAAGGTCAGCCAATGAAAACAGTTCAATCTCTTAATAACTCATCTATAAACAGTAAGCTAATGCTAACGTTTGTGCCTCAGGCTGCAGTCCACCTGCAGAGCAACAAGACACAGAAACCACTGAGCAGCCTGACCAACGGGGGGCGCCAGAGACCAAAGGAGCAGCAGCAAAACAGCCTCTGCAGAGCAGCAAGGTAACAGCCTGTCTGACGAGATTCAGGGCTAAAACCAAAACATTTACTGTCCCTTTAAATACCTCGGCTGACCTGATAATGCCTGATTTTATTTCTGATTAAGTTATTACCTCTGTTCTGTTAGATGTTACATTAGTTAGATTAATTTGAACACTATTAACCTACTTAGCCTAAATTTAGCTATGATGCTAACTAGCTACACAGCTAACTTTGTGATGCTAATTAATCTGTTTCATCCCAAATGTATTTAAGGAATGACGACCTGCACACACAGGTAGAACACACCTGAGATGAACCTCCAGTCAAATAATTCTATTATTACCATTAAAATTGTGTTCAGTGGTTATTTATTTCATGATATATTTAATGTTGGCCTTCAGGGCTCACATGATTCTGAAAGTCATATCCTGACCCCCCCATTTGGTGTCTGCCACACTCCCAGGGGTCGCGACCCCCACATCAGAGACCTCTGTTTTAAAATTCATCTAAATACAGAAAGATCATACAGCTCAGTCCTGGAGACTTTTATCCTCTGTTTGACATTAAAATGCAGTCACAGGTTTCGTACTTATGTAGTTATTATTCATTTATCATAAAAGTCTAAAGTAATTCTTTGATTTAACGATGACTTAGTTTTACTCATTTCTGTTGCTTAATTGTCAGGTGTCGCTAAAAAGCCTCAAACCCAAAATAAAACTCATTTTTAGAATTCTGGTGAATTTACAGATATATTAGTCTAACTCCACACAGTCGGCCTATTTCAGGCTTCTGCCTCCCATGAACCACATGCAGTTCACACTCCGACCACCAGATGGTAGCAAAGCGAATAGCATCTTTAGCATAACGACCAACATGTCTTCCTGCTCCTTCAGGCCGAGAACACGGACGACGACGACTGCCACAGCAACAAGAGTCTCGACCTGAACTTTGGCAAGAAGCTCATCGACTTTAAGCTCTCCACTTCCTCCTCAAGCTCCACCCCTCAAGAAGAGCCACGCCCCCCGTCTCCTTCAGCTGCGCCCCAGGACGCCCCGGAGATCCCCGAAGACCAGGACAAGCCGGCGCCCTCCTCTTCCTCGGCCAGCAGCCCAGCAGGGAAGCAGCAGCCTGACTACAAACACGTCTGCCGGGTTTGTACGAAGAGTTTCCGCTATGCAACGACTCTGGCTCGCCACGAGAGGGCGCACCTCTCAGAGGAGGAGCAGACGGCGGCGGTGACGGAGGAAGAGGAGGGTCCTTCACCTGCGAAGGAGGAGGAAGAGGAGAGCGGAGCTGCTGAGCCGGAGGCGGGGGAGAAGGAGGCGGAGATGGAGGAGGATGAAGGAGGAGAGCGGGAAGGAGAGAGCGATGGAGGCGAGAGCGGAGAGTCGGAGGAGGAGGAGAAGGAGAAGGAGGAGAGGAGCGACGAAGAGGCGTCGGAACCAAAGAACAACGTGGGAGGAAGGGTGGACAAGAGGAAGAAGATCTGCACCGAGTGCGGGAAAAGATTCTGGTCTCTGCAGGACCTGACGAGACACATGAGGTCACACACAGGTAGAGCACACCTTGACCCGCCCCCAGGGCAGTTAGGCCCTGCCCCCATAGGCAGATAGGCCCCGCCCCCATATGCAGATAGGCCCCGCCCCTAGAGAACAGATAGGCCCCGCCCCTAGAGTGCAGATAGGCCCCGTCCCTAAAGTGCAGATAGGCCCTGCCCCCATAGGCAGATAGGCCCCGCCCCCATAGGCAGATAGGCCCCGCCCCTAGAGAACAGATAGGCCCCGCCCCTAGAGTGCAGATAGGCCCCGTCCCTAAAGTGCAGATAGGCCCTGCCCCCATAGGCAGATAGGCCCCGCCCCCATAGGCAGATAGGCCCCGCCCCTAGAGTGCAGATAGGCCCCGCCCCTAGAGTGCAGATAGGCCCCGTCCCTAGAGTGCAGATAGGCCCTGCCCCCATAGGCAGATAGGCCCCGCCCCCATAGGCAGATAGGCCCCGCCCCTAGAGTGCAGATAGGCCCCGCCCCTAGAGTGCAGATAGGCCCCGCCCCTAGAGTGCAGATAGGCCCCGCCCCTAGAGTGCAGATAGGCCCCGCCCCTAGAGTGCAGATAGGCCCCGCCCCTAGAGTGCAGATAGGCCCCGCCCCTAGAGAACAGATAGGCCCCGCCCCTAGAGTGCAGATAGGCCCCGCCCCTAGAGAACAGATAGGCCCCGCCCCTAGAGAACAGATAGGCCCCGCCCTTAGCTCAGGTTTTTGGTGGAGGGAGGAAGCTGTGGTTGCCATGGTGACTCCCTCCTCTGTGCTGCCGGCGTGACGCTGTGTCTGTCCCCAGGCGAGCGGCCCTACCAGTGCCAGACGTGCGAGCGGACCTTCACCCTGAAGCACAGCCTGGTCCGCCACCAGCGGATCCACCTACGGCCGCGCGGCGCCGACGGCGACGCCAGCGAGGACGGAGACTCCTGCGCCCCCACCCCCACCTCCACCTGCCCGCCGTCCGAGAACGAGAGCGAGTGCGGCAGCGGCGCTGCGGGGGCCAAGGAGCTGGAGGAGGAGGAGGACTCCAAGGAGGAGGTCGAAGGTCAGCGGGAGGGTTCTGGGTCGGCGGGGGAGGAAGACGTGGAGAAACTGTCCGACCCGGCCCCGCTGCCCTGCGCCGACCCCCACCAAGCTACTGAATCAAAGACGAGCACCAGCACCGACTCACCCGCACCACCAGACGGCGCCAAAGATCCCGCCAGCTGCCCAGCAGGGGGCGCCACGGCAGACGGCTTCATTCAGGGGCTGCTGGAGATCCACAGCAAGCCGCTGGAGCGCCGGCTGCCCAACGGAGAGCCCCCCCTGGTGGGCGTAGACTGAGGGACCCCATCACCGCAGTGCCATACGACCGAAGGACGACGACGACGATGATGCAAAAACCAGCGCGTAAAATCTTCTCCCGAAAGACAGAACCTCGTTTTCTTGAAGTGCCTTACTACTAGTCCGACTTCTAAAGATGTTTTTGTTGCTATATCTTTATCTGCGTTATTCCGGAGGATGGATCTAAATTTTTATAGCTTTTTATGATGACAGTGATTTACTATTTTTGTGCGGGAAATCTATATTTCAGCAATAAAAAGATTAAATGATTACGATTTATTGTTCTAGATTTGTGTTTTGAGAATCGATGATCAACTTGGAGACGCGGACGGACTTGGGAACTGTTCGGGTCGAACCGGAGCAGCGACGGACTTCTGCTGCTCCGGTTTGAACATCATGTTTCAGATTTAGACTGAATAAAATGGCGCCTGGCGATGGGACTGAGGAAAACTGTTGTAACTGGAAACCTGCCGGTTTGACTCCCATCTCTGCTGGCTCATGGAAACCTTCAGACTGACCTGGGGGGGGCGCCGTCGTTCCTGGTTAAACCCATCACACTACCCCCCCAGAGGCGTTTCTCTCATCATGATTCTCCGTTGATTCCAGGCCGCGCCGCGCTCGGCTCTCTGCATGTTTGCATTCATATTTAGGTGTGTTTGGGGGGGCTTCTCGTTTTGTGGATTTTCTTTTTTTAACTGAACAAATTGAACGTTTTTTTGTGTGTTTTTCAGTGTGAATGTGAGCGTGTCTCTGGCCTGTCTCTCATCGTCGCCCCCTAGTGTTTGTTTTTAGGGTAACTCGCAGGGCCTCCGGCATGCTAACATGTAGCGGCACTAACACCTGTTCCAGGTTCAGTTTACCTCAACTTTTGCTTTTTAACTGAAGCTGTTAGCGCAGCTCCGGACGCAGCCCTGAAAATCCAACGTCTTCCTCCCGGGTCGCCCGGTTAAACCGAGGCGGCCGCCGCTAGCGGGTGCTAACGACCGCTAACAGGCGCTAATGAGCGCTAACTTGTCGAGTGTGGGCGGGGCGATATCGGAGGTGTTTCTGGGCTCAGACAGACGCTGTGTGTAGCTGACTCGCGGCCTTTCAGCTCCGTGTCAGAACGGGACGACACTAGATCGGTGTAGCATCATCCAGACAATCTGACCTTCAGCTCAGTTAAACCTGCATTTACTCCCCTACAGTATTATCGTCTGTCTGGCGTTTTCCTGGGTCCTGTCCGGGTTTCATCTCCTCTCTTAGGGTCCGCCTCGTCTGAACTTTACAGCTGACCCTAAAGGTCTTCAGCTGAGCATTAGAGACAATCATTGGTTTCCAGAAGAAGATAGGTGACAGCGGATAGGTTTATAAAGAATAAAACAGGTTGGTGTGAACACTATTTGGTGTCCGAAACCTGCTGCACATGTTCTTAAAGGGCTAAATGTCCATCAGCACCAACCTTAGCAGAGGGACCGTAGCCTGGCTGTCTCTTCTTTTCTTGCTTGTGTGTAGAAAACTTTGCTTCTTGTACATTTTTCTTTTTTAATATTAGATGACCTCATAAGCAAATCAAACCTCAGTGGCTTATATTGGAACTGTAAGGCGGTGATGGTCGGTCGCTTAGCGGCTTCATTAGAGGCGAATCAAGGATTTTTAGAGAAGTGGAACCGCTCCGATTGGCTCATCGCTGCCCTGAACTGGCACTAACGTTTTCCAAACCTACTACTACCACCTCTTCTGTTCGTACTACTAACTACAGTCAGGAGAGAAAGGCTCGGCCTCTTTAGCCGCTTCTGCAACAAACAACTGGACTTTATTACATCAAAAACTTTTGTTATTATGTTCAACCATTAATCAGGTATCTGAAACTTAAAAAAGCTGTTGAGTTATAATTTTCTACCTGAGGTTGCTAACACCAGCTAGCGAGCTGCTATAAGCCTCTTTAGCTAATTTGTTGCTTACTCTTTATGCTAATATTTAAAAAAAAGCTAAATAAAATCCAAATTGGATGTTTTTAGGTTGATTTTTGATTAATTGATGATAAGAAAATAGTTTGATGGGTTTTAGTCAAGATGCTACTCGGCTAACAGGCTAACAGGTCGCTGTTTTTAGTTTTCTGTCAGATTTCAGTCAACCATTCGATCAGTTTTCCTTCCATAATGATGAGCAGATTCTGTTTGATGAAATTTACCAGTTGGAATTAATTTACCCAAACATGTAGCTTTGTTGATGCTAGCAGTGCTAAGGGATAAAAACTGTTTTATTGGCTAATGTTTGTTTTCCCTGAGTAGAAAGTTTTCTGAATAATGTCTGAAATTTTTCCTTATTTTCCGGATTATCGCAGATTAAAAGAACTAAAAACTCATTTGCTGAAACCCAAAGCAAGCTAGCTGAACTGTTACGAAACAATAAATCTGTGTTTAGGAGTGAAATTCTGCCATATGGATTTTTATTACTTATTTTTCTTTCCAAAACTATTTTGCAGAGTTTTAATTCTTAGTGAATATAGGACCTTGCTAACAGGCTAACTCCCCTTCCTGATGCCAAGTAGTGAAAAATTTCTGTAACTTTTATTTTTATCAGACATTAAATAAAATTATCACCAAATTATTTGCAAAATGTGCAAATTTGAGACTAATTTTCACAAATTTGCAAACAAAGTTAGCGCTAAGGCTGAAGTGAAGCTAATGCTAAACCTTAGCTTTAGTCTTTAGAAAACAACAAACCATATCTTAGTAATTAAGTTGTGAATATAGTCCATAAATATCTTTATGTTTAAGCTGAACTGTATTTTGATGCTAACAGCCTTCATTAGCTTCTGTTGTTAGCGTTAGCTGTGCCGGAGGAGAATCGATGCTTTTCTCATGAATTAAACTTCCTGCAGAGGTCGGTGAAGGAGCGGCCCTTTCTCTCTCGATGGTTTCTGTCTTGTCTCTTCCTGTGTCCTCCCTGTCCTCGGGGGGTTTGTCTCCACGTCTGTCCCGTCTGCGTGTGCGGCCATATGAATACTGGACTTCCATTCGAATGCACATGGACTGTTTTTATTGTATTTATTTGGAGCCCAGGCGTGTGTTTCTGTGTGTGAGTTTAATTGTCTGCAATGACTTGAGAAGAAGCCATGTATTAAAATGTCACATTTATGCTGCAGAGTTGTTGAGGATCTGGTGTTTCTGTTGTTGTGGCCCGACCGGTTTGCTCCAGGGCTCGGCAGGAGGGACTCAGACTAGCAATAAGAATCCAAAAGCTTTATGTAGATTTTCCTGTGTGTGAGTGGAGAACAGTCTGTCTGGGTCTGTTGGTTCTGTTTATTTTTAGTTTTCTTCTATGACATAAATGCATATAAAACTGTGAAAATCTATTGTGATTAATTAAAGGGTGAGTTTTAGGTTAGATTTTTTTGCATGTTAATCTAATTTGTTCATTATGGATGATTTCTCCTTTCTCCATCACTTCTTGTGCTACACACACATATATAAAAATATCAAAATCTATATAATCTTGCTCTCAGGGTCTTTCACAAATCCATGATTTGAAATGCTTCTTGTTTTCCTCCTGAGTCGCAGCTTGTCCAGATTCCTTTGTTTTTTTTAAAGATGACATCATGATTCAGATCTGTCAATCACTACATTTAGCACTTGACTGTGAACTCGTCGTTACCAGACACAGAAAATGTGGTTCGATTTTTGGTCTCCAAACTCTCTGATCTGAAGCCTTTTCTGTTTTATTTAATGAGTTTTTCTTTGTGTACTGGACCTCAATCACAAAGCATTATAAAAACACAGTCTGGATCTTTTTCTGTCCCCTGCTGTTAGCAACATGACAGTGTTTCACAGAGTCTAGAGATGTAAGCCTCCTCTGTATTCAACCCAATAAGAAAAAGCAATAAAGATTATGTAAAGGAAAGGTGTGTGAATCAACACGGGTCATACTTCTGTCTTCTTTCATCGCCAGAACCAGATTCTGGGCCTTGAAGTAGTCCTCTCATTAAGGCTGCTTAACACCTAATAGACTCAGTTCTCTTTCTCGCCGAGTCAAATCAACCAAACCCTTAAGCAACCTGTTCCCCTCCTGACCTGTGGGGGCGCTGCACCAAGAACCATTGAAGGAAATGACTAAAAACCTCTGAAGACACTGAGAGCAACTTCTTTCTTCACCAGATGGAAACAAGATGGAGGTGTCCGATTTTAGCGGTTGGAGGATTTCTCTTTAGCAAAATGGCGCTAGCAGCCATTTCTGCTACTAGCTCTAGGCTAGCATGTTAGCTTTCGTTGTATTTACCCAGAATGTCCTGAATGCTGTAGTCCACTTCCTGCTTTTGGAGGGGTCTTTGGTCCGCTTGGCGTTCACATTCAAACCAAACCAGAGTTTCACTTCAACTGAACCCAGACGAGGTTTGGAGGACCAGAGGTCAAAGGTCGGTTAGCGTTCACACCTCCCCAACCGAACCGGGTTTTCTAGGCAAACGGACTAGAGTTGGTCTAAACAGGTCTGGTGTCAATGCAACCTTAAATCTACAGTAAATCGTTTGGTGACGATCTGTCGATGTTCCAGCTCTGGGTCTTGGTTCTGTGGTCAAGGTTTTCCTCTAGTAGCAGTTATGATTCGGTCACTGAATTAGACTGAAAACATGACATCAGAAGACCGACAGTCACTGATTGCATCACGAGTGCGACTCCCTTTCAACAAGCCAAACCACCATTTGGAAAAACGTACAACGCCTGAGTGTGTTTGGAGTGTTTAGGGACAATGGTGGACTGAGCAGAATGTCCAACATAACCTCCATCTCCTCCGTCGTTTGTGTCGAGTACTGATCACGTTTTGCTACTTTTCAGACTCTGGGACCCCTCAACTAGATGACGACACATTCACTAGAGCGCTTATCCAACTGTAATGGAAAACAACCCAAAAAGGTCAAGGGTCATCTAATCTGGTGTCCTGCAACTTTAAGAAGTGTCCCTGGTCACCTGAACCAGATAATGAACTCCTCAGTATGCAGTGAAGTTCACTAATAACCTGATTGATTCTGGTGTGTAGAAGCAAAGATGCAGCTAACGCCGCGTCTTTAGGCCTGGATTTGAGAACCCGGTGGTGTAGAGTTAGTCAGAGTCTGGCCTCGCTGTAGAGGTGCCAATGTTTCCTTCGGTCTCAAAATGTCTGCCTGTCACGTTTTTCCCAGGAGGCTTTCCCCAAAGCATCAAGACTTTTAGTCCATGACTGAGATTACACAATCAAGAGTGGAGCTGGGAAGGAGGCCAGACTTCCCGTAGTGTGTGAAGACATCGCAGAGACCTGATGAGGTTTTTGTGGTTGGAGGAGTCAAAGAAGATCTTCCTGATTGAACTGACAGTCCCACAGGACTGTGTGGAAGACGCACGGCTCTGGGAGTAGCAGGAAGGAGCGGCAGATTGCTGTCCGCAGGCTGGGGGAGGCAGCAGAAGGAGCAGCTAGTCGGCTAGAACAGGAGCAGTTCAGCTAGAGACCAAGAGAGGACAAGCAGTGACTGGAGGGTGTTGGGGTTAAGGGTCAAAACGTCCAGTGGAAGTTGGAGGCCACCTAAAGACATCACCTAGAGCAGTGGTTCCCAAACTTTTTCTTCTGCGCCCCCCAAGTGGTTTCCAAACATTTTCTGCGCCCCCCCCTAAGGATTACAAATGGCTGTCTGGTTGAAACGTTGGGGCGGGGCGGGGGGTCGGAAATCAACTTTTTGGGGGGCAAAATGAATGTACGTAGCTGAAAGTAGGCACCAACATCGGTAGCCTACAAGGTACTTGCTAAGCTTAAGGTTCTGTATTGATATTAGCTAGTCATCTTTTAGCTAACATTACCTGCTAGTCATCTTTTAGCTAACATTAGCTAGTCATCTTTTAGCTAACATTAGCTGCATCCAGCAGCTTTACTCAACTCAGTCGGTTAGTTTGGAGGGAAAAACTGTGAAAAGTTCTTTGCGTTTTGCTGGTTTGCTGCCGTGATTCTAACACAAACCTACGTAGCTCCGCCCAGCAGCAGCAGGTCTCCTTCACAGGTGGAAACCCAGCGCGAGCGTCGTAGCGCTCATGTTGCGTTTAAAGGCGGCTCGGAAAAACAGGTTACCACATGTTAACAACGGATTAAACAGTTTTAACTGCTGATAAAAGTGACAGAGGACACAGATATGGGAAGTGTGGAAGCCTCTACTGTATCAAATTGACAGAGGAATAACAGAGAGTTGGCCATTCTAAGGTAAAAACCCAGCGCATACAGTGTTCATGTTTTGTTGTTTTTCATCCAGACGGCTTCCCGCGCCCCCCCTGCAATGACACGGCGCACCCCCTAGGGGGCGCGCCCCACAGTTTGGGAACCTCTGACCTAGAGGCTGAAAGCCGCAAACATGACAGAAGTAAGAGGTATCAGCTAGATGTTTTCTGTAGTGTGGCTGGAAGTGGCCCTAATCCTCTACTATAGATTAAGTGATTCGGGAAAAAAAAGTTTGTGTTATTGGCTTCAAAATACTTTAAATATGTCCCAATGAGCTGCTTAAGAAATATTAAACAAATTTCAAGTCGCAAAAATATAATGGGAAGAGATGCGGTTCTGTGAACCGCCAGATGGGGGCAGTGTAGGAGAATTACCTGAACCTGGATCTGTTCGTGTCGGAGAAGAAACCAGCGGGACTGGACTCATGTAAGTTTATTAAATATAATGAAAGTTAATGTAGCTCATTTTAATACTCTAGATGCTTCAAACCCTTCGCAGATTATAACAAACTGTTAATATTTTGAATTGTTTTCCCCAAGGCGTTAATTTAGCCGCGTTTCACTTGAAGCTAAACATGCTAATTTGGCGGTAGGTTAGGCTAATTTTTGCTGTTAAGGTTTTTCAGCTGTTTTTGTTGGAATAATGTGCAAAAAGTGCCAAGTCCTGGTCTTATAAATATCTGCTTAGTTAACTTTAATCTTCAAGTGGTCAGAATTAAGCTTTTTAAATTAGGTTAAACGGCTAATCTGATGGTTTTGGTCGGCTCAGTCCTGCCCCCTGTTGGCCAACAGTTTTATATTGTACAGCTTCAGATTATTGGAATGTTTTCAAGAGTTTTTATCAAAAATCACCCTATTGGGTAGAGTTTTGTGCAAACATCCACATCCTGGATTATAATAACCATAAACATAACTGCATTTTATTAGATTTCAGCTGAAGTATATTTGTAGAAAATTTGGTGCATTATTTTCCTCCCAATCCTACTTTATTAACCATTTTGTGTCCAACTGCAGTCTTCAGGCTCCTTAAGGTTTTGAGCCTGAAGGAGTCACACGTCTTTTATAAAAAAAAAATGTGACTTACTGAAGGAAAAAAGTTAAGCAGCTTCTTTCAATTATTAGTTTTACTTGCAGTAATCTTGAGCTCCGGGTGGTTTGTGAGGACCGTCGCCCCCTGGTGGCTGTCAGGATGTCTGCAGCTTCAAACCTGCTCAGGTGAGTAGATGTAAAGTTTTAAATGTTGTGATTGTTCTCAGTCAGTGGAGAAAAGCCGTTAAGTTCACATAAAATCCAGACTTATTATAATCCTTTATTTTACGTAATGATCACAGATTTACATCAAAGTTATGCAGAATCATACACGCATAGGTATAAATCCCCCCCCCCTCTTTTGCCTTTATGAAAAGACAAAAGAAACAAAAAATGAATTGAATCTGCCATTTATCTCAGAAAAAATAAGAATGAATTTTTAGGCCCCCCACCATTATTAGAACAATGGTTCAGTCCAAAGTGAAGGGGGAGCAACAGCTGGCTGAACCACAGGCTCAGTCAGAGCCGCTAAGTGAGGAGCTAGCTGTTAGCTGTTAGCTGTGGCTCTGTAGCACAAATAAAAACCCTCCAGTAAGTAAATACTTAAAAGAAATGTAAACATTTTATTTACTTTCACTGCTCAATAACAGGAAACACATTGACAATAAAAATCAGACTGCAGTTTATTTTATTACTTTGGCTGAATCATGATAAACTGCCTTAGTAGCAAAACTGCTACACTGCTTTCATAGACTTAAGCTTTTTGTTAAAGGTAGCAAACATCTCATTCATATTTAACTCTTTAACTTTTAGTTAATTAGAAGAGTTTGAAACGGGAGGGAGGAGCTGAGCAGGTGGACCAGCTCAGAGTGGGAGCTGAGAGCGGATAGAAAAACAGAAAACTGCCTTTATTTCTCATTGTCTTCAATGTAGAGCCACAAAATAAAATCTGAATATTTTTCTGTAGAAGCCCTGGTGCTTTCAGTGTCACGTTTAAGTTATAATACCCCCCAGATATTCATTTCTATCTACCTGTTGGTTCTCCGACACCCAGGACATGGCAAAACTAAAAACGGCTTAAAAATAAAGCAACTTAAGTTATAATTTAAATAGCCCATAACTGGTATTGGGAGCCATTTCAACAAATAAATGTTTATGAGGAATTTTTTGTATTTAGAGCCTTAAATGTTTGTAAAGGTGTAGCAGAGATTCGATCAGTCAGACTGAACAAAACTCGTATAGAAGCAACATTTGAATTTCACTTCAAATGTTCCTGTTTATAATCCCTCCAATAATGAGATGGGATCTACGCCTTGCCTACAGGTGCAGCTCAGGCTCCGCCCACAACAGGTGACCCAGATACTGATTTCCTGTTTCAGTGTTCATGTGTTTATTTACAGACATGGAGTTATAGCTACACAAATATTACAGGATCTGCTGCTCTGAAAGTCACTGTATTTTAGGGATGAAGTTACATTTCACACTTAATGTTCCAAAAAAATCATCTGCAGTTTATTTCATTATAATTATAATGAAATAAATGACAGATTAGCAGTGTAAATATTTCCAGCTGGAGTTATTCAGAGAGAGATTTGGGCTGTGAGGAAGAGGATGATGCTGGAACCTTCCTGGAGGTTCTGCTGGGTCCATTTGGTCCTATGGGGGTCAGAGGTCATCATGTGGGGGCGGGGGGTCACACCGTGGATGGCTTCATCAGCGCCTGCTCCCCAAACAGCTGCTTGAAGTGGGCCACATGCTCCTCGCAGTGTTCCCCTGGTAACCGACACATCAGACTGTAACTCAGCTACCAGGCTAGTATTAGCATCTCATGACAGTTGCTGAAATCGTTCTATGATGAGAGACGCTGCTCAATACAGAGCGGCTAACCGCTGAGACAGAGCGGCTAACCGCTGAGAGAGAGCGGCTAACCGCTGAGAGAGAGAGCGGCTAACCGCTGAGAGAGAGAGCGGCTAACCGCTGAGAGAGAGAGCGGCTAACCGCTGAGAGAGAGAGCGGCTAACCGCTGAGAGAGAGAGCGGCTAACCGCTGAGAGAGAGCGGCTAACCGCTGAGAGAGAGCGGCTAACCGCTGAGAGAGAGAGCGGCTAACCGCTGAGAGAGAGAGCGGCTAACCGCTGAGACAGAGTGGCTAACCGCTGAGAGAGAGCGGCTAACCGCTGAGAGAGAGAGCGGCTAGCCGCTGAGAGAGAGAGCGGCTAACGGCTGAGACAGAGCGGCTAACGGCTGAGACAGAGCGGCTAACCGCTGAGACAGAGCAGCTAACCGCTGAGAGAGAGCGGCTAACCGCTGAGAGAGAGAGCGGCTAACCGCTGAGAGAGAGAGCGGCTAACCGCTGAGAGAGAGAGCGGCTAACCGCTGAGACAGAGCGGCTAACCGCTGAGACAGAGCGGCTAACCGCTGAGACAGAGCGGCTAACCGCTGAGACAGAGCGGGTAACCGCTGAGACAGAGCGGCTAACCGCTGAGAGAGAGCGGCTAATCGCTGAGAGAGAGCGGCTAACTGCTGAGACAGAGCGGGTAACCGCTGAGAGAGAGCGGCTAACTGCTGAGAGAGAGCGGCTAATCGCTGAGAGAGAGCGGCTAACCGCTGAGACAGAGCGGCTAACCGCTGAGACAGAGCGGGTAACCGCTGAGAGAGAGAGCAGCTAACCGCTGAGACAGAGCGGGTAACCGCTGAGACAGAGCGGGTAACCGCTCTGTCTCAGCGGTTAGCTGCTCTGTCAGCAGTTTCTTAGTTTTTATGTCGTCTTCAGGAAACAATGAAACATGTTTTCTCTTAAGATCTTTTAAAATAAAAATTATTCTTAATCTGATTTTAATTGATTTTTATTCCTTCCCTTTGGTTTCTTGGAAAAAAATTCTAAACAACAGAAAATATAAAAACAGGCTTTTAGTTCAATCAGTCCTCTGAATTCAAAGTCTGAATGAACACCAGCTGGAAACAAGATGGCAGCTGTGCATCACTCTGAACTACAGAGGCCAGATGGAAGAGGTTCTGGTTCTGACCTGGGTTGAAGGACGGGTTTCCTCTGAGGCGCTGGTTCCGCTGCTGGAATGACCGGAACACGGTGTAGAACAACATCTGGTCTCCCGTCTGCCGCGCCGCATCCAGGAACTTCCTGGCTGACACGTTGTCATGGCCGCCTGCGTCAACAAACCGGGTGAACGGTTACAAGAAGGCCTTATATGGTCGAAGAGCTGTGGAGCTAACGGCTAACCGTCGTACCAACGCTGCGGATGAATCTGAGCGCGCCCAGAACCTGCTGCTTGGACAGCAGAACCTCCACGATCTCATCGTTAGCCGTCGACAGGCGCTGGAGAGACGAGATGGGAGAGCAGTTAGTGGGAGGGAGAAAGATTAGCAGGATGGATAGAATGTTAGCGTGTAGCCTGGTGAGGTTCTGTTTGGTTCTGGGCTGGTTCCGGCCCAGTTCCTGTTCGGTTCTGTACCTTGAGCATGTCCAGAGACAGCTGGTGGGCTGGAGGGTAGGTGCTCTCCAGAGACAGCAGCAGGCAGGCCTGAAACACAGAACCAAACAGAACCAGCTGAGTCAGGTCGCTGCCCCCCCTCAGCATGATGCTGCCACCACCGTGCTGAAGTTCTGACCAGAGGTTTGGAGTCGCTGAGGACGTGGTACTGCAGGAACTGGTGCAACATGTAGAACAGGTTGTTCTGGACCAGAGTCTTGATCACCAGCTCATACAGGTAATGCTGCAACCAATCAGAGGCAGCGCCATCAAAGATGGGGAAACGGGAGGCTGGAGCGCTCACTCTGCGCGTTTTACCTGGACGGTGATCTGGTTCTGGTTCAGGGAGCGGATGTACTCCATCAGCACGGCGATGATGAACTTATGGGACACGTCCTGCAGGAAAACGAACATAACCGTTTAGCAGCAGATTACTTTTTGAATCAGCCTAAATAAGTTTTAGTTTGGAGGTAAAAACACTTTATGTGAAATTAATTATAAAAACTAAAGCATTTTGGTGAAAATGTACTCTGGACTATTAATTTTTATATGTTCTCCATCAAAGCTGGAGATTAGAACAGTGTAGTTACAGCGTGCAGCGACAAACCGCTGAGCCTACAGGGACGTTAGATGAATAAAATCTGATATTTAATGATAAATTATCCATGTTTTGATGACGGATCATTATGGGATGCCTCCCTGCTCCTCCCACCTTCCTCTCTGTGAATGCTGACAGGACGTGTGTGTACATGTCTGATTGGTCAATGACGGCCTGCGTCCGGACCGGCCGCTTCTGGGCGCCACCGCCCCGACTCGGACCCGACTCCATGGCCTGCAGACCCAACAGAGACTCGTTTAGCCCAACTGGGTCGCCGGTTGTTCAGAGAGCCGGGGACTCCAGCGCTCACCGCCGTGTAGCTCTGCTCCGCCTCCAGGTACTCCTTGTACACCTGGTTGAGCTTGTCGAAGACGGTCGCCACCACGGGCAGGCTGCCCTTCTCTTGCCCGTCCAGAACTGGAACAGAAACAGTCGTGAGTTTCCTGCCTGGCAGGTGGAGACGCCGACAACCGGGAGACGCACTCTGAGAGCACACGGACAGGATCACCATCTTGCAGTCCCGCCGTCGCAGCAGGAAGTCCATCAGCTTGCCCTTGTCCTGCAGCAGATGGACAGTAGGGGGCAACCTCACCTGCAGGTACCACAGGTAACCTGGGGCACAGGTGAGAGGTTACGGAACAATCCAGTCACCGTTAACTTGGGCAGGAGCAGGACAAACCTTCACTGGCGCTGATGATGATGTCGGGCTGAAAGACGCTCCAGGAGGAAGAGTCTGGGTCAGAAGTCAGGAAAATAAACTAAACATCTAAAGTAAGTGACCTTTGACCCTCAACGAGTCAAACAGGAGTTTTCTCTCTCTCATAGATGCAGAGAGAAAATTCAAACAATCATAACAAGCATCTCATCCCCTACCCCATCATCTCATCCCCTACCCCATCATCTCATCCCCTACCCCATCATCTCATCCCCTACCCCATCATCTCATCCCCTACCCCATCATCTCATCCCCTACCCCATCATCTCATCCCCTACCCCATCATCTCATCCCCTACCCCATCATCTCATCCCCTACCCCATCATCTCATCCCCTACCCCAACATCATCTCATCCCCTACCCCAACATCATCTCATCCCCTACCCCAACATCATCTCATCCCCTACCCCAACATCATCTCATCCCCTACCCCAACATCATCTCATCCCCTACCCCATCATCTCATCCCCTACCCCATCATTCCAACCAGACAAATTCATAGAGGAGAAGCAAAAGCAAAGGAGGTGGATTAGCAGAGCTACCCAACATGTTACCGTTTAATTTATGTAACTGAACGTCTCCATCATGAATCTCACGACCAGGAGGAACTTTTTGAGTTATGTTTGGAGAAATTATAAGATGAATAAATAAAATCTGGTTCTAAAGTAAAATAAAAAAAATAAATCAGTAAAATAAATAGTAAAATCCTGGAGAGACCAAACGGTAGAAAAACCTGGATATGAAATTTTAATTTGGAAAGATTTGACCCAACAAGTCAGCAAACCCTTTGACTTGTTCTTTGATCAGGATTTTTTTCCTCAATTTAAATGTTTGAAAACAGGAAATAAATTTTCTTTTTTGGTCACAAAGCTTGAACAATCAGAAGATCTTGTGATTTTATGAAAAATAAACTTTGTTCTGGGTTAAAGAATCGGGTCTACTTCCTGTCGGCGGTGAAGAACTGACCTCATTCAGCTTTCTGCCTTCCCAGTAATTTTCTGAAAGTTTTAGCCAGTCAGCGGTTCTGACCTGGTTCTGATGCTAAAACCCAAAGGATACAGAGCTGACACGGAACCGGTGGCTGAGTCGGGACGGCGGCCGGACCTGCAGAAACACTCGGAGTCAGGTTTGAACGTGGACTTGGAGGGTGGTTCTGACTGGGTCGGGTACCTGACAGAGGAATCCTGTAGGGATGGATGGACCGGGCCGGCAGAACCGGCTGGTGGGTGTTAACGGCGCAGTCCGGTTCCTTCAGCCTGATGTCGAAGATCAGAGACGTCTGCCAGAGAAAAACACGGGTCAGTCCGTCAGCACACGACAGAAACGAGTCTGCCAGGTACCAGGTCCAAACCCGGAGAGTCACAGGTCAAATCTACAAGTTTACATCAAATAATCAGCTGAAGGCTGGAAACAAAGGGCAAGACTCGAGTCTCAGGCTTAGGCCTGTCGTCAGGGGCCAGTGCAAGTCGAGTCCTGTATGAGTGAAGTCCGAGTCCAGTTGCCGAGTCCCGGGTCCGGCCGGCTGACCTGAGAACTCTGGTGGTGGACGACGATCAGGTTGTCCACGATGTTCAGGGCAAACTTCCCGGTGGTGTTGAGCTTCAGGACGTGGCTCTTCTTACAGGCGCCCTCCCTGGAGAAGAGCAGAACCAGAGGGACGGGTCGGTGTCGGAACCGGGCCGGTTCTGGAGTGGGTGTTCTGAATGCAGCGGCGACTCACCTGGGCAGGTGGTAGAGGACCACCTCGGCTCCGGGGCTGTTCACCGTCCGGGAGTGGTGCTTCAGGTACATGACGTACAGCTGGCCGTAGCTACACACACACACACACACACACACACACACACACACACAGAGCGCGCAGCTTCATCATCAGTCATCATCAACCAGCCCAACCAACCGCCACCTACATGGTTGCCATGGCGATGTCCCTCTCCGACAGCGTCAGCTTGGCTGGTTTGGGGACGACCGGCAGCTCGATCTCGAACTTGGCCATCTTGGTCATGGTTCCGTTCTGGAGGTCAGAGAAGAAGATGGTGAATATGTCAGATAAATAAATCACTTCACAAACATGGCCACTGAAGAATTCAAGATGGCTGCCATGGTTGTCATGGAAAATTCATTTTTTCACTAAAATCACAAATTAGATGAAACTGTTGTGTCAAATCATAGCCTCCATATTTTGAATAATATAAATTATGTATATTTTCCTCATTTATTCTTTTATTTATTTTTTCTGTTTTACATTTTGCAAAATGGCTGCCGTGGTTGTAATTGAGATCTAACATCAGCAGTAGTTATGGGACACAGCTAATTAAAAAGTTCGATTCACTAACTAGCTAAACAAGAATACCAACTTTGACAATGCAAAAAATTAGCAGAAGCTAATGCTAACATCTTAGCTACTATTTTTCAGTCAATCATCTTCATCTCCTTCCAGCTGACATAAAAAAAATTGTGTACATTAACAAACATAAAAATTTGCTTAACACCAGACTTCTAAAAGCCTAAAAATGTGCTTGAACTAGTGATAAACTGCTACACACAAAAAAATTAGCGGACGCTAACGCTAACCAATAAGACAGCAAGCAACTGTCTTCCACACCTTCATCTTACAGTTGGTGTGAGACTCACAAACTGCTACATATTATTACTTTAAAGTTGCATGAAAATGTTGATCAAAGTCGAAAACGTATGATGTGACAAAGTCATGAAAACGGGGAACGTCAACGTTAAAAAGCTCAAAAACAGCGGCCATCTTGAAAAAAATCCGTTATCCTGAAATGCAAAACGCTAATGGGAAACATGGAAATCATACAGCCTGAGGGGTTAGCATGCTAATATTATCCGCTCTACAGTAAGGTTCTGTGCTACACCAGAACTTCCAGAACGGATCAGGAGAGACGGACCCGGAAGGCGAACGGCTGCAGGACGTTGCCCTGCACCGTGGTGGACAGAAGGATCACGGCCGTTTCTGGGCAGTACTGGTACCAGTTCACGTTGATGCTCTGACTCTTCAGCAGCTTCAGGCTGCGCTTGTCTGGGAACACCTGGACACACGGACACACAGGTGAGCTCCGGGTCAGAACCGAGTCTCCGGGGAATGACCCGGGCCAACCTGGTAGAACTCTATGCCCTGGTCCGTTATGAAGACGATCTCATTCCAGCTGGTCCAGCAGAACCCCAGAACGCTGGCGTTCTTCGTCTGCAGGAGCAACAGAAGCTGTTAGCGGACAGAACCGCCTCCATTACTTGACCTTTGACCTGCAGATGGACCAACCTTACACTCCTGGGTGAACTCTGTGTGCGGATAGTCGGGGATGAAGTTGATGAAGTCCTGAAAACGCGGTCAGACGGTTATGAACCAGAACCAAACAACCCAGATCCTTTCTACCTCCAAACGGTCCCTGAACTCACCACGGACTTGGAGGTCCGCTGGACCGCCAGGATCTTGTTCCCGATGGAGAACTTGATGCACTTAACCTCCCCTTTGTCATCCATTCTGCAGAGGAAAACAGAACCCTCAGCCTGACCTTTGACCTCTTCATTCTGGACACTTCACAGCTTCGAACCTGATCTGATCTGATGTACCTGAAGGCAACGCTGCTTTTGTCATCAGGCCCTTTCACCACCACACCTGTGGCTCCACCTGAACGCACCGCAAACACCTGCAGACAGAACGCAGGGCACCAAAAACCCGCAACATGTCAAATTGTTTTAAAAGAAAATACACCCCTTCTCCCTGCCGGTTCTAGTTCTGCTACAAACAGCTAATTCAAACACATCATTTGTTACCTGTGTAACCAGGTGTAAACCAAGTCTTGTTAACAGCCTGCTAACTGAATGGAGGCCACCGGGTTAGCTTACCTGTTTGTTAGCTTCATCGAAGAAGACGTTGTTGACGCTCGACGCATGCTCAAACTGGACCGGGTTCTCGCTCAGCTCCAGGTAATGTTCCTCCGCCATCCCGATTCACCTGGCCTTCACCTTACCTGCAGTTTGAAGGAGGAAAACAACGCGGAAGCAGCGGAGCATTAGCTTTAGCTGAAGAACGGAACTTTCGCTTCACTCCTTCAAAATAAGAGCATAACCGGGATCAACTTAACGGGGAATTCTAGCTCTAGTTTTATATTAATCATCGGTGTTTAATTAATTCAATTAGTTGAAGAAATACTATATTTAATCAATTCTTATTTTGACGTGTAATATTTTATCTAAATATAAGTTACAATGGAGATTAGGATTGATCTCTCTTTTCAGACCCTTTTTCTGTTAGTATTTTTCAGAAACTTATTTTCTTCAGGAGGATGTGGGGATTGTTTAGATGAAGATCATGATCTCCAGGGGGTTGAAGTTCGGTGATGCTGAATCCGACAACGGGACAGAATCCGTCTTGTAACTTGAAAGTCTTATTTTGACAGATCCAAACCGGAAGCATTCACTTATTTAGTCATGTGATCTGTCATGAATCACGAGCTTCATGTTCTTCAGCAGAAAAGTATTGAATGGTCGCCTGTATAAATAAAAACAGTAGATTCTCATGCCTTTATATTTTTTTATTGTTTACCTACTTCGTATGAGTTTGAATAAAAACATTTATGATGTTTTCTCACAGCAAACATTTCATTTTCCACATTCAGTCAATGAATCCTAACATTCCTCTTTTGTCCCACCTGGTTAAAATCAAACATGGAACTACAGCAAGAAACCTGAGCTCAACACCTTTTAAAAATCAAAACACACAGACCGATTCATGATGAAAACACCCAGTTTATAGCTGCAGCTCGGTGGATTTAACTAGGACATCTGATTGGCTTTCACCCATCAGGTCTGGAGTGAAAACCTCCGTCTGCTTCTATTGTCTTCATCACATCAAACAGCAATAAGCAGGAGGACATGACGCTCTCTGCCTCCTGCAGCCAGGAGGTGGCGCTCCGTCCCGCCTGGGAGGAGGCGGTGGGACCGGACGCCAGCGGTTCTGACATGGCGGATCAAAGCGAGTCGGGCCGTTAGAGGGAGGGGGGAACTAGTCATCAGAGTCGGGGTCTAAAGGAGGATCGCCGTCCTCCGACATCACCGGGAACGTCTTCTTCCCCCGCTTCTGGACGTGGTCCTCGTTCCGCTTCTCCATGGCAACAATCTGTGAGGAGAGAGGTGAGGGGTCACCGCACACGCTCAGAACGGACGGGTCTGAGAAGTTTTCTTATATTTTGACCTCTTTCAATCAACACCCCATATCATGATGTTGAAGGTAAAATTAGCAGCTAACTGGAGCCAGCAGTCTGTTAGCTGGTACCAGCATGCTGCTTCCAGAACCGGCCGGGTCCAGTCACTCCGTTACCTCAGCCAGGAAGTGTGCGTCGTCGTCGGCGCTGACCGGGATGTTGAGTCCAGTGACGGCGTTGAAAAGGTCGTAGACACTCAGCGCCTCGCTCACTCCCCTCTTCTGGAAGAACTGGAGAACCAGAACCGTCAACCATCACTCCTCTGATGAAGCGGCCCGTACCTGAGTGAAGCTGCCGTTACCGTGGCAACGTTCCTGCAGTCCCTGAAGAGGAACTCCAGGCCGTGAGGATGGGTGGGCTCCACCGACTGGCTGACATCTATCAGCCACACCTGGAGGAGGAGGAGGAGGATGAAGGTGAAGCTGAGCACCGGCGAACCTGAACAGAACCAGGAAAACGGGCCGTACCTTCCCCTGGTACCACAGCATGTTGTATTCACTGAGGTCGGCGTGGACCAGGCTACAGTCCTGATAGAGGCGCTGCATCAGCTGACGAGAGATCAGAGGAGAGCTACT
The DNA here is from genome assembly GCF_051168715.1 of Poecilia mexicana. Lineage (NCBI taxonomy): Eukaryota > Metazoa > Chordata > Actinopteri > Cyprinodontiformes > Poeciliidae > Poecilia > Poecilia mexicana. The sequence continues at coordinate 961,681 of NW_028263384.1, forward strand.
GAGGATCCAAACCCGGGTTCTGATCCGAACCTGGGCTCTGATCCATAAACTTGACCTTATGACTTCTTTGCTTACTGGCTAGCACAGAGATATCAGGCAAACTAGTGAGCTAGCAGGTATTAGCAGCTAGTTGCTAGCAGCCTTAACCTCGACTCTCAGAATGCAGCGAGTTTAGATTTCTGTGTGACTCAAATTATGCCTGAGACAAAAAGTCCAGAAAAAAAACCTCCATAGACTGAGATTAAATAGTTCAACTAAAGCAAACTGTAAGCCTGTGATTAACGTATTTAAGGCCAGTTTGGGTTTCCTTTGATGAATTTCAGACATTTTAAGGATGCGTGGATGTGTCCTACCTGCAGCACCTGGCGGTACGCCTCCGCCGCCTCCTCGGACCCCAGAGCCACGTCTTTGATTTTGGGCGCAGGAACGTGGTCCTTCCCGATGAATGACATCACCAGGATGTGCTTCTTCAGCAGAACCACGTCTGGACAGGGAATCCCCGCCTTCTTCATCCTGAGGACAAGGTTGCCATGGTTTCAGTCCAAGGCTTCCTCTATGTTAGCGCTGCGCAACGCCACGACAAAATGAAACCTGCCACACCTTCAGAACCATGTTTACCTTTTAAATATATGTTAAAATGGTGTAAAGAATATCATATCATAAAAGGCTAAAAATTTGGAAAAACCAACGCCTCCTTCTTCCTGTCTGGCTAAGTGTCGCTGCGCTGCTTTCAGGAGCAAAACTGGACAACAGAAGTAGAGAAGGCGAAAGAAGAATGAGATAAAAGTATTTCTAGATCAATCCTGAGAAAACGACCCTAAAAAGAACCAACGTTGGATCCAGAGGTGACATCGTCCTGACGTCACCCGCGGAACTCCGCTATGATTGAGGCGGCGCAACACGGCGGCCGTTCTGGTACCTGGCCAGGTTGTGCATCTCCTTCTCGGCCCAGAGCCGGATCACCTTCCTGGGGTTCAGTTTGCTGAAGCGCTCTTTGAAGCGGTAGTCGTCCTTGATGTAGCGGTCCCGGTTCTTGAACTCGTTCAGCGTCGTCTTGAAGACTTTCAGAACCACTTCCTCCGGGACCGGCTGCTCCTCCAGGCTGGGACACACAGAACCAGATGGATCGGAACCAGGCTGATCGGAACCAGGCTGATCGGTTGGGTTCAGACCCTTGTCTAAACAGAGTCCCGACACGATCCCAGAAACAAACCTGTTCCAGTCTGAACAGATCAGAACTCAGGAAAGTTCTGATTTGACGAAGAATCGAGTCGGGAATCTGTCAGAACCCGACCGAACTGCCTGACCAGTCCGGTTGAGTTGTGAGCCAAATGGTTTGGGTCCAGACCGTCCAGCCCGGTTCTGACCCGGATCCTGGCCTCACCTCCCTCCGTCGGCGTGGAACACCACCGACTCCTTGCCGGTGCTGATGCAGCCGTTGATGTTCTCCAGAACTCCACTGTTCACCATCTTGTACATGAGCAGGCGGGTCCGCGGGTCCACGGCTTGCTCCTGTGGAGGGAAACGGGTCAGAACCGGAGCCAGAGCCGGGTCCGGAGCCCGGGACGGGTACGTACGGCGGTGGAGTGCTCCTTCTTCTCGTGCAGCCGGGCGCTGCGGCGCTGCTCGCTGTAGCAGTGCTGCTTCAGGGAGTTGAAGACCTGGTTGGACAGCTTCAGGTCCATCCCCAACCCGTCCCCCACGTGGACCTCCGGGGCAAACTGGGCCAGAGAGACAAACTGGTTACCATGACAACAACCAGAACCAGACCAGAACCAGGCAGATGGACTCACGTTGTCCATGCGGGCCGTGTTCTTCCGTCCGCAGGCGTCCTCGTCGTGTTTGGTGGTGATGTTCTTCCCCTTCCCACTGAAGCCTCTGCGGGGCGCCGTCTGGGGCTTCACTGGACCGCACACACACACACAGGTTACCCGCTGGTTCCGGACAGTACCCCCGACCCGTGCTGCAGCAGACCTCACCGGCCCGGTAGGGGTCGTGTCTCGTGTCCTGCCAGTCCACCTCGTCCTCTGAGCTGTCGCTGTCCTCATATGGATGGACTTTCCGGTAGTTCTCAAAGGAGATGGACACTGCAGACAGAACCAGAACGACATGGAACCGGGTCAGAACAGAGTATTGAGCAGTCTGGACCACAGGGTTTGCCCCAACCAGGCTGAACGTTGCTTCGTTTTATTTTAAATAGATTCAGTTATACAAGAGGAATCAGTTCATTTGGATCAGGAATCAGTTCAGATGTGGACGGACAGGAAGTCTGGACCTCTGGAAGAAATCAGGAATAAATTCAGTCTAAAACATGAACTGGTTCAGGACCCGACGTCTCAGTGGTTGTGAGAAACCGGTCCAGAACCAGAACCCGGTCTACCTTTGCTGTCTCCGTTGAACTTCCTCTCCTCGCGGCGCAGCTGGTCGTCGAACTCGCGGTCGAACTGCATCTGCAGCATCTGGGCCAGCATCAGGTCGCTCTCCGTGTCTGGACCTTTTTCCGGGTCGGCTGCTGGGCTGGGACAGAGCAGAACAGGGTTACAGAACCCAACAAGCGGGTCAGAACCAGGCGGTTTGTGTGAACTGGACTCACTGTGGGAGCACTGGGAAGTCCTGGTTCTCCTCATCCAGCTGCCGGGCCAGCTGCTCGCTCATCACCTCTGTCAGGGAGCAGGCCGGCGCCGCCAGGACCACAGAACCCCACGGACTCTGGAAGAACAAAAACAGAAACGGTTCTGTTTGGTTCTGACCGGGTCATATGAGGAAACCAGAACTGTTACTGTTTTTCTGTGAAACCCGGTTAAATACAGGAAGTAATCATGTTTGGTTGTAATCTGATTACTCCTAGGCTGAGGCTGTGGAGATCTCTGCTCTGATTGGCTCTTCTCCTGATGAGGTCACCCAAACTGAATCATGAAGGACAAGTTCAGACATGTTCAGAGCTCATTTAGGCCACGCCCACAGCTGATGACGTCACACAAATACTGAATATAAAATTCTGGTTTTATATTTCCTGCTTTCATCCCAAAAACCAAAGTCTGGATGAAACACAATTTTATTTAATTCTGGCTTCTCTCTCTTTTTTTATAACCAAAAAATGTTTCTTTTGGTTATAAAGTTTTCTGAAGAAAATCCATGTTTTTTAATCAACCACAGAGCCTGGTATTATTGCTCTCAAACATTTATATGGTGATCACTAACTGACGTCATGAATATGTCGACCAAAGTCTGGGATCATAAAAATAAACTGGAATGATTTTCACTGTACTGTAAATATTTCAGGTTTCATCAGAAAACAACTCAAAACTTCAACTGTTCATGATTCAGGCCAGAAAATTCCCATTTTAACGAGCGAAAACTTTCTACTGTAACAAACGTTAAACCTTCTGGATTTAACAAACTAAGAAGTTTGTTATTTAGACAAATTAAAACGGTGAATATGTATAAAGGTCTTCTACGACAACAAAAATTATGATATCTAAACAGGGTTTAAAATTAATTATCTTTTTGGGTCACAACTTCTCACGATTTTACTGTAAACTGAATAAAACACGCTTCTCCTGATTTATTTTATGTGGATAAAAAGCCTGAAAAAAATCAAACCGATTCAAAGTTCCTGTCCTTTCTGCTCTTTACTGGTCGTCCTAATTAAGCCTCACATTATTTAGGTTAGTTTATGAATAAATTAGTCATTTTCCGCCGTTTGGTTTGGGTCTGATTCTCAGCACCGAGCTGCTGTTGTTGACTGATGGAAACACCCAGTTATTAAATGTTATCTCCTGTCCAGCAGACATGGCCGACACTAGAGAAACATCTAATTTAAAGAATAATTTCTAATTTTCACACGAATAAAGTTGATTTATTTTGATTTTAGTTTGAAACAAATTGGGTCAAAAGTCTCGGTTTCACCTACCAGCTAAAAGACGGAGATAAACTGTTCAAAATCAAATAAAACTAAGAACAGAAAAGATAAAGTGTTAAAATCTGCCCTGAGCAACATGTCTGCTTACCTTCTGTGTCTGTGCTGCGACTCCTGATTGGTCCATGCTTCAGATATCGATCCGCTGATTGGTTCTTTACGGGACGGTATGATGCCTAGCTCTGGAGCTAACTGCGATTCAACTTCGACAAAGAGACGTCGGAAAAGACACGAAAACTGACCGGAAACCGAAGTGACGCAAACAGAAAGCCGGAGTTTGAACTTCAGTGAATCTGAATAATGTGAAATGATTCAGTAGCAACAGGTTTTAGAAGGTTTTACAGGCGATCTGAGGTGGAAATAAGACAGAGAAGCCACAGATAACAGGGTGAACCTTGGACGGGAGGAAGTACGTCACAGCTCAATCAACATACATCAGGCCTTCAGAATAAAAGACAGTTCAAGGTGACTTTTATTTTGGTAAAAACTATGAAAATAACCGAGAAATGCTGGAAACAACCGCTACGATATATTTTTTATTTTAATTTAAAATAACCAGAGTGATATTTTATGGTTGAGAATCATTTCAGTGAAAATCTGCTGAACTCAGATTTACATTCGAATTTGTATGGATTCTAAAAAAAAATAAAAAAATAAAGCCTAATACGAATTTAGTTTAATTAAAAACAGTCCAAATTATTATTGTATGTAAATTTACCTTATTTAATCTAGTCAATCCTATAAATAAAATTGAAATGAAATGGAAAAATATACACATCAAAATAATATTTATTACCTCACATCAACAAACTATAGAGTATAAATCAGCATCTTCAATTGAAAGAATTTACATAATTTAACATATTTTAATATTAAATATTAGTAGATAGAGGTGAAATACTACACAAAGCAGACAAAGACAAGTGAAAATATTAAAAGTTTATCTTTTCACAAAAGAAAAAGAACATTTTGGATTCATTATAAACTCATATAACCCTCACCATCACAGGCAAATGCAGGGAATTTGTAAATAAATAATTAAAATTTGACAGCCATCACAATGAAAAGACGCGCGTTCCCGCTGGCGCGCGCTCCCCAGTCAGTCCGGGGTGAGTTGTGAACGCGCATCATCAAAGCTGCCACCAGCATGCGCGTGCAGGTGGGTAAAGACGACAGGAAATATCACGGAAACCCGGAAAGTTTGTTGTCAAAATGAAAGCGCAATAATAAAGACAAACCTGTTAAAATGCTGTTTCATTATTTACTGGGTTTAACATATGAGATGAACATTATTTTATGTGAACATATTAATATTTACATTGCATTAAAATGATCTATTTACATTGTTCAGGATTTTTAAATGAGGAATAAATGAAGGTAGGAAATGGGTCATTATTAAAAGATTGCAGTAATGTAGTGAACAGATCACAAATTAAATTAAACATAAAGTTAAACATACATCAGATCAGGCACGGAGCTATAGGGGGACCTGGGGGGGCTGCTGCCCCCCAAACCGGGGGGCCCGGGGCTGGAGTTGCCAGGGAGGGAGGGAGGAATGGTTTCAAGTCATTGAAATATGTGATTATAGACAGAGAAAGTGCGCCCTCTCCCACGCTCAATAGTTTCAGTTTCACTCCACGTAAGGGGCCCGGTGATTGGTTAGGGAAATCAACACTAAATTTGGTTCTTTATTCTTTATCTTACTTTAATCCTTCAGTTTTATGAACAGATGAAAACATTAGTGAATAATTTCGTCCTCATATGTTTTTTGCCTGAGATGTTAAATAATAGAAAATGGGGAGGAAATCAAATAAGTGAATTACAAAATAATAAAAACAGGCAAAAGAAAAAAATGCAAATGAATTTATGTGAATGTAAGAAACTAACAGAAACTGCAGATGTGTGTCTGGTAAATTTCTGTTTAAACTAATTTTGTCTCAATTCAGTGACGTTTCTTACAGAGAGGATTCAGAAATTTAACTCAAGTAAAAATAACAATTCATAACATCACTGAAGTACAAGTAAAACGTGCAGCGCAGTAAAAATACAGTTACTGAAGAAACTGTAACTAGTTACATATTAACTCTTATATGTTTCTTATTTGTGTTCATCTGTTTTATTATATTTTGAATCCTGAAAATGTAACTGAACTTTTACAGCTTTAAACTTTTATTTTTAAAGTCCTAACCGGAAGTTGTCCTGCTTATTGACGCTGTCTGGACGGAACTGAAGCATCCTGACGTCTTTTCTGAGCACAAAGTGAGATCGCGCCTCCTCCTCCTCCTCCTCTTCGAGCCACTCGGACTCACAAGGACGAGCTTCCTCTCGGACTCCTTCAGGATTTATTCATTTTCATTTCGGATTTCATTTCTCCTTTTTGCTTTATTTTTATTTAATGCGGGATAAATCCGTGTTATCCGCGGGATGCAGCCCTCCTCCTGCTGCTGCTCCTCTTCCTCCTCCATCATCATCATCATCATCAGCAGCAGCAGCAGCACCAGAGGGCCGATGGGCCGAGCAGGACGGCCGGGATTCAACCACCGAGCAGGTCTCTGTTCCTCCTCCTGCAGGAGGTTCATGGGGGAGCAGCTGGACCTCCTGCTGCTCCTCCATGAACCTCCGTCCATGTTGATGGTTTTTATCCCTCAGTGGGAACCGGGAACATCTGACCCGGTTCCTGATGGAGGCAGATGGGGATCAGCTGGGGTGGGTGGGGTCAGTGGGGGGTCATCTGTCTGGACTGGCCCTAAATAAACAGATCACTGGAAATAAAAGCAGCAGGTTTTCAGCCCAAAATGTCTAATTATTAGATTATTTATTTATTTATTTATTTAGATCTGAGTCCATTCTCATCTTCTGTTCGTATCTGTTTGTGTTTTATTAGAAAACTAATATTTTTCTCACATTTATGGCTGTAATTTTAAGCATGGGGATGTAAAGGAGCCGTCATGTCCGGAGCAACCACAAGGGGGCAGTTAGCAGTTACCGAAGCAACCAGACCTGGATGGAGTCAGAGCAGACTCGTTAGCCGTGTTTCCATCAGCGCTTTGATGCATCGCTTTAGAAACGTTAATGGAATTCAAAATAACTTCCTTAATTTCACAAAATGGTTTTTCGCTCTTCAGTCCATTTTTGAAAAAAATAGTAGCTAAGGTGGAGATGGAAACAGATCTGCTAAAGAAGTTCTGAGCTGGCCAACGCTAACATCCACAGTGAGTCTGTGCCTTACCAGAGGAACCAAACTTCCTGTTTATTACCGCCATGCGTAGTGTCAACAGGTTCGTTTCAAACCAGCAGATGGAAACGTCCCTAACTCGCATTTTCAGTTCTTCTTCTTCTTCTTCTTCTTCTTCTTCTTCTTCTTCTTTACATTAAAAAAATTTGCTTCACAGCTTGATGAAAAGATGGCTGCTGCGGGTTTGGATCTGATGATCACTCCTCTGCTTCCTGGAGGCTGAACGATTGTTTTATCGTCAAGGAGATTTAGTTATCGACATCAGAAAAAATAAATAAAAGCAAACCTTCCTGTCGACTCACAGCTGGCTGTTTGTGTCCTGCAGGCTGCACCGAGGCTCCCTCCATTTAACCTCCAGATGTTCCCAGATGTTTGCTGATCCGAGCGGACCGAACCTGGAGCGGCCATGATGGGAAGCAGCCGGAGGAGGAGGGCCTCTCAGGAAGCGATGGGATGTGAATCTACAGCATCGTCTGCAGACCCGGACCGTTCTGTGATTTAATGATCCAACATGTCTGACGGGTTTTAACTACGAACTGACCTTTCCGAGCCGACAGCGGAGATGATTGTCGGTCCAAACATCCTGATTGTCTTCTTCTCCTTCTGATTGTCTTTTTGTTTGAGATCAAGCAGCAGCAACGATTGTCTCTCATGTTCAGGCCTGAACCTGAAGCAGCTTTAAGTGGAAAATAAAAACTCTGAGACTGGATTAGATTTATTCTAGATTAAGATGATGAACCACGTGCCTCCCGGACTGAGCTCGGAGACCACGGAGAAGGCCAGGCTGGAGCTGAACGAAAACCCGGACACTCTGCACCAGGACATCCAGCAGGTACCGGAGCCGAACCGTTTAGAAAACGATTCTTCTGTTCAAACGGTTCAAATGATGGAGAGAGAAACAAACAGAGAATTTATTAAAACATTTCTATATCAAATTATCAGGTCATATTTAAACAAAATTAGGTCTGTGCAAGAAATTCTGTAACTATGGCGCTGATAGCAAATGACGACACTGTTGCCCGGATGTTCGGACAACCTGAGCACAAACTGAAGAGCATGTAATGTTTCTGGAGCTTCGTTTCAATATTTATAGATACAGAAGCTCCATGTGGAGAAACTTGATGATATTTGAAATACGGAGGAAACAAAATGAGCGGAAAGAAGGAAAAGTTTTCTGGCTGTTTGGTTTCTGGCTAGTTTGGTAGCTAACACCCGCTAGCACTAAGCTACCCAGGCTAACCTTGTCAGGTTCCCGCTCGGCATCCGGTCTAGGTCAAAATATTAATTCATCAATGCTTTGCACTTCATTTTCTGATTAAATATCAATTCAGAAAAGCCTGTTAATCGGTCAGATTTCAATGGTGAGAAACACCGTCACTATCAGCTTGTTTTGCATCTTAAGTTTATTTGAAGTTGGCAAACAACTATTGGTGGGAATTAAATTATATTAACCTAAATCAGCCGATTACAAACCAAATCAGCTGTTCAGACACAAAACGCAGCTGACCGGGCTCTTCTGTCCGGAACTAAAATGGCGGCGATACCTATTCTATTAGTTTGGCGTCATTGCAATCAGTGCTATTAGGTTAGCTTAGCTGCCTGATTTGTTCTTAAATAAACATATAAAAACATTATAACAAAAAATATTAATAAAAAATTATCATAATAATAATTTTTTATATATTTTTGAGCATTTTGAATCGATTCAGGATTTCCAGAACTAGAAATTACGATTCTCTATAGAATCGATTTCTTCTTACCAAGGGGAACTCAGTAGGACTGGACTGGGAACACTGGAGCACCACTGGTCTTACTGGAGAGAAGGATGTCCAGTAAAACCAAGGTTACCATGACGACACAGCCTTGGATAATGGAAATATTCATGGATGGCGTTTCTGTCTCCCTAAGAACCCACAATATAAGCCGAGTCCAGGAAATCTCAGACCAGAAAGCAGAAACATTTGTTCCTCAGTTCAAACATTTTCTGTCGCCTCTTTTTTTCCTCTTTTTTTTAGAGGAAAAAGTCGCTCAGTTTTTCTGAAGTGAAGTTCCTCTGACCTGCGGTTCTCGTTTCCGTAGGTGCGGGATATGATCGTGACGCGGCCGGACATCGGCTTCCTGCGAACCGACGACGACTTCATCCTGCGCTTCCTCAGAGCCAGGAAGTTCGACCATGTGGAGACGTTCCGCCTGCTGGCCCAGTACTTCCAGTTCCGCCAGCAGAACCTGGACATGTTCCAGAGCTTCAAGGTCTGGGCTTTTATTCTGAAGGGGCCGGGTCAGGAGCATTTCCTGGTTCCACTGAAGCTCATAATCTCTAGAACAGATAAAACAATAAAACACGCAGGACTGGGATCATTTCAACTAAATAATGACAATAAGTGATTGTATAAATTCACCCCTTCATCAGTTCTTTGGCCTGATGAGGCCAAAATGGCGGCTGTAGGACAAGACGCCTCGTTTATTTTTCAGAACGAGCCGAAGCGTCCAGCTGAGCTCCACAGAGACGGGCTGAAGAAATGCAGTGGTCTTTATTTAGCAGAAAGTTTTGACATTCATGGCTTTTACATCAGAAAGGTTAAATGTTGTTGATCCATTTTGATCTGTAGAACTTCTTCAGCTTCATAAAACAAAACCTTTGGCTTCAGGCAGTGGAGGGTGTAGATGATTGATTGATTGATTGATTGATTGATTGATTGTGCAGCTGTTGGTCTGTAGTTTGACTCCGCCCTGTGTCCGTCAGGTGGACGACCCGAGCATCAAGCGGGCCCTGATGGACGGGTTCCCCGGCGTGTTGGAGGCTCCGGACCAACATGGCAGGAAGATCCTCATCCTGTTTGCTTCCAACTGGGACCAGAGCCGGTAAACACACAGCAGCAACATCTGAGATGGATGGAGAAAGTGGTGAAATCCAGAAGGTTCTGAGTATCTCACCGGGTCAGAACCATCTTTACTCTCTGACATTCTGGAGGAAAATCTGGAAAAATCCTCAAACTTGAACTGTAAATGAATCGTTCAGACGGATTTTCAGTGATTATTTTCAATAAAAGCCTTTTGAGGAATGTCTGATGAAACCATCATCAATCTGCCTCTCCAGAACCAGAACCAGAACCAGAGCGTTCTGAATGTCTCAGCAGTGATCACCGCTAATTTAAAAGCTAGCTGCGCTAACCCTGAAGTGCTAGCAAGAAATATTAATTCTGCTAACACTAAATTGCTAAAATAACATATTTAATGTAAGCTAATGCTAAGTTGCTATGGAAACAGTAATTAGTGGAAGCTAAATTTCAGCCATGTTGACGCCAACCATGTGTCATATCGCCCTCTACAGGGCAAAATCTGTCAACAGTCGATAACCACAGTTTACAAAACAACCAGATAAATCAGAGCTCTATAATTTATCAGGAAAATTAAATTAGGAGAAGCTAAATGTGCTTCAAAGTTAGTGAGAGCGCTAAGCTAAGCTAAGCTAAGCTCTTTCAGAACAAACCTTCAGAAATCCTGACAGCTGTGGATCAGAACCGGGTTCAGGCCCAGTGACAGAACCATCCATCTCCTGCTGCCTGAAGCTTAATGACCGTCTGACAGGAAGCCGCTCGGCTCGCTCCACAGCTGTAGCTAACGCTCAGCGAGCGTTTATTGATCGATCGATCGGCTGATCGGCCCCTCCTCCCTGCAGGAACTCCTTCATCGACATCCTGCGGGCCATCCTGCTCTCGCTGGAGGTTCTGATAGAAAACCCGGAGCTGCAGATCAACGGCTTCACGCTCATCATCGACTGGAGCAACTTCTCCTTCAAGCAGGCGTCCAAACTGACGCCCAACATCCTGAAGCTGGCCATCGAGGGCCTGCAGGTAAGCTGGTTCTGATCCGAATGGTTCTGATCCGACCAGGTTCTGATCCGACCGGGTTCTGATCCGGTTGGTTCTGATCCGACCGGGTTCTGATCCGACCAGGTTCTGATCCGACCGGGTTCTGATCCGGTTGGTTCTGATCCAACCGGGTTCTGATCCGACCGGGTTCTGATCCGAATGGTTCTGATCCAGCTGGTTCTGATCTGGCTGGTTCAGATCAGACTGGTTCTGATCGGACTGGGTTGTGATCCGGCTAGGTTCTGATCGGACCGGGTTGTGATCCGGCTAGGTTCTGATCGGACCGGGTTCTGATCCGACCAGGTTCTGATCGGACCGGGTCCCCCTCCCTGAGCTCTTCCGGTGTGTCTCCTCAGGACAGCTTCCCGGCCCGGTTCGGAGGGATCCACTTCGTGAACCAGCCCTGGTACATCCACGCCATGTACACCATCATCAAGCCCTTCCTCAAGGACAAGACCCGGAAAAGGGTGAAGGCCCACCCTCCTCTTCCTCATCGTTTAAAGGGGCGGTATCATGTGTTTATCATTTTTTTAGCACAATCTAATAACTCTGGTACCTTCAGTTGATGAAATTGGGCCTCCGTCTCTTTAAGAAGCTCCTGCTCTTTCTGAAGCTCCGCCTCCAGGAAGTCATACCAACATGGCTCCTCTTTAACCCTTTAAAACGGTTTTCCAGCTGAGCAGCAGCTCCTATAATGAGCTCAGCAGCTCCACCAGGTGTTTGCTAATTGCTTCTGGCTAGTCTGAAGGAGCTGGGTGGAAAAACGGTGAGCAAGCATTTAGGCACCCCTAATGGTTGCCAAGGAGATAAAAGGATTTCTAAATAATGCATGAAAGAATAAAACCAACAATCCAGGAATGTTTTGAAGAGGGAAAAACATTATAACTCAATTTTAAATGGTACCGCCCCTTTAAGAAGCTGTTTCTGGTTCTCTGTCGTTATTTATCCATTTTCATCCCTCTGTTCTAAACTCGTTCCCATTCAGACTCTTTTCTCTCCTAATCTCATGTTTTTATTTCTCATCTCTTGTCTTCCTTCGGTCTGTTTCTTCTTCTTCTCCGCCTCAGATCTTCCTCCACGGGAACAACCTGAACTCTCTCCACCAGCTCATCCAGCCCGAGTGTTTGCCGTCCGAGTTCGGCGGGACGCTGCCGCCGTACGATATGGGGATGTGGGCGCGGACGCTGCTGGGACCCGACTACAACGACGAGACCGAGTACACGCTGACGTACGACGCGCTGCACGTCAGGGAGAGCTGCGGCGGCGGCGGAGAGAAGGACATGATGAAGAGGTGAGGAGCTGCTGCAGCGCCCGCCTTAAAGGGACAGGACACGCCTTACTATTATTATTATTAGGCATTTATTTACACTATAGTTCAGTGTTTTTCAACCTTTTCTGAGCCAAGGTACATTGTTTTAATTGAAAAAATCACGAGGCACCCCACCAACCACAAATGTAAATCTGTAGCCGCCTATATTACATATATAATCATTCTTATCAAAGTGTCTTGAACAGGAATCAAATAAACACAAAAATGTATTTTATCATATTTTACATTTCTTATTTCAAATTGCACATAACATGTCCACTTCAAAAATACACCTGAACACCTGAACAGCCACAACACTGTGGTGTGATGCATGAATGCAGTAACATTCATGCATCATTAATTCTCTTCTTTTAATGTAAAGTGCTCTGTACCTACTGCCATCTAGTGGTAAGAAAATGACATGATTACGCCGCTAGTCACTGCTACAGCAGAGACACTCAAAGATGGCACCATTTGCAGATAATTAATTCATTTTCAAAAAATCTTTTAAGACCAATTACCGTATTTTCCGGACTATCCACAGAAAAGCCACATGGTTCAAAGTGTAGGAAAAAAGTAGCAGCTTATAGTCTGGAAAGTACCGTAGGTGAAATTGGATAATTTCCACGGCACACCTGACGATCACTCACTGTACACTAGTGTAGAAAAACTGCAGAAAAACACTGCAGTAGTGACTTGACCGTACTCCACTGCTTCACAGTGTAAAATGTGTTATAGGTTTTACTCCGGCCTCCAGAGGGCGCTGTACTTATGGCAGCCTAAAAAGGGCAGTGATGTCGCACATTCCTAGACATCCTATTGGTTGGAACTGTTGTTGCTAGGCAGATTTACAGACCTGCATGGCGGGTTTAACTGGACAGGAAGGAAAATGTGGACAAGAGAATTGAAATCTTGATTTGGAAGCAAAGTTTGAGGAAGAGCAGGTAGTTGTACACAAGTCATTTTTGAGCGTATTTGTACTTTTAACCTGAAGGGATTTAAATTAAGGGATTGTTCATGTTAATGAAACTCTGTCATGTCCTGTTAAAGTCATTTCTGTCTTTGTTGCTGTAAATTTTATTAAAACAAACGGGTCCAAGAAAACGGCCCTGAGATCCAAAAGAGTCACTGGAACCAGCTCTGATGGTCAGGGTTAGTGTCTCACCTGTCCTGTCTCACCTGTCCTGTCTCTCATGTCCTGTCTCTCCTGTCCTGTCTCTCTCCTGTCTCACCTGTCCTCTCTCACCTGTCTCTCCTGTCCTGTCTCACCTGTCCTGTCTCTCCTGTCCTGTCTCACCTGTCCTGTCTCTCATGTCCTGTCTCTCTCCTGTCTCACCTGTCCTGTCTCTCCTGTCCTGTCTCACCTGTCCTGTCTCTCCCGTCCTGTCTCACCTGTCCTGTCTCACCTGTCCTGTCTCACCTGTCCTGTCTCTCATGTCCTGTCTCTCTCCTGTCTCACCTGTCCTGTCTCTCCTGTCGTGTCTCACCTGTCCTGTCTCTCCTGTCCTGTCTCTCCTGTCCTGTCTCTCTCCTGTCTCACCTGTCCTCTCTCACCTGTCTCTCCTGTCCTGTCTCACCTGTCCTGTCTCTCCTGTCCTGTCTCACCTGTCCTGTCTCTCCTGTCCTGTCTCTCTCCTGTCTCACCAGTCCTGTCTCTCTCCTGTCTCACCTGTCCTCTCTCACCTGTCTCACCTGTCCTGTCTCACCTGTCCTGTCTCTCCTGTCCTGTCTCTCTCCTGTCTCACCTGTCCTGTCTCTCCTGTCCTGTATCACCTGTCCTGTCTCTCCCGTCCTGTCTCTCCTGTCGTGTCTCTCCCGTCCTGTCTCTCCTGTCGTGTCTCACCTGTCTTGTCTCACCTGTCGTGTCTCTCCTGTCCTGTCTCTCTCCTGTCCTGTCTCTCTCCTGTCCTGTCTCACCTGTCCTGTCTCTCTCCTGTCTCACCTGTCCTGTCTCTCCTGTCCTGTATCACCTGTCCTCTCTCACCTGTCTCTCCTGTCCTGTCTCACATGTCCTGTCTCTCCTGTCCTGTCTCTCTCCTGTCTCACCTGTCCTCTCTCACCTGTCTCACCTGTCCTGTCTCTCCTGTCCTGTCTCTCTCCTGTCTCTCCTGTCCTGTCTCTCCTGTCCTGTATCACCTGTCCTCTCTCACCTGTCTCTCCTGTCCTGTCTCACCTGTCCTGTCTCTCCTGTCCTGTCTCTCTCCTGTCTCACCTGTCCTGTCTCTCTCCTGTCTCACCTGTCCTCTCTCACCTGTCTCTCCTGTCCTGTCTCACCTGTCCTGTCTCTCCTGTCCTGTCTCTCTCCTGTCTCACCTGTCCTCTCTCACCTGTCTCACCTGTCCTGTCTCACCTGTCCTGTCTCTCCTGTCCTGTCTCACCTGTCCTGTCTCTCCTGTCCTGTCTCACCTGTCTCACCTGTCCTGTCTCTCCTGTCCTGTCTCAGGTCTCAGTCGACGGTGGAAGCTGCGGCGCTGCGGCAGATGGACAGAGAGACGAGCACGCCGCTGCTGGCTCTGGACTGACCTGGAGTTCTGATTTAAACCGGACGGGACCGGTTTAAATCCGGAGGTCTGGATTTGGGTCGGTTCGCTGCCTGAACTTGTTCAGCACCAGAACTCCCATTAACCTGGAGCCTCCACCAGTTGGTCTGAACTCACCAGTGTTTCTGTTGGGAAAGTGGAACCTCAGGATAAGATCAGAGTTTAATTATCCGCAGGTTTCGCTCATCTGAACTCCACCGTTACCGTCTGATATCCGTCCTCCCACCGGCGCCAAACCCGCCCGTCTGAGCCGTCCAACTCCTCCCAGATGATCCGGTTTCCTGCCAGCAGCATCTGTCCAGATGCA
Source organism: Poecilia mexicana (assembly GCF_051168715.1). Taxonomy (NCBI): domain Eukaryota; kingdom Metazoa; phylum Chordata; class Actinopteri; order Cyprinodontiformes; family Poeciliidae; genus Poecilia; species Poecilia mexicana. The sequence goes on from NW_028263384.1 coordinate 976,863, forward strand.
CCGACCCAGCAGCGCTCCGACTGCTGCCGGACTTAACCACGTCTCAGTCTGGAAACCGTTCAAATGCAAAAACATGCAGCACAAAGATTCATTCACATAACGGGAGGCTAACAAAACAAAACCAGTTCAGGATGAATAATGCAGAATAATTGGAGGCCCCGCCCACATGAATGATGCTCCGCCCACACGGGAATTAGGCCACACCCACACAAGAACGATTTCAACATTTTCCCCCACTTCCACTTGAAAACAAAGTTTAAGGAACAATCAATGTTTTTTAAAGCAGGTTTCAGAGTGAAAAGCAATGTTTGTGAAAATGCTGACATATCAGCATCATCTGGGTCGAACACGACAACAGCAGCAGCAGATTACATGTTTGTTGTTTGAAAATGTTCTGGAAAAGTTTTTCATTTTGCTTTGTTTTCTTGGTTTTACAGCTCATGTAGGAGCTTTATGTGTATACTCCATGTTTAGCGCCACCTCCAGGTCTGGTGGAGTAAAGACTAGCGGTTTTTGCCATCGTTTGTGTCTCAGTGTGGATGGAAGTGGTTTAGAAAGCAACGACCTGATTGAAAAGAAAGAAAGGTTCCTGTGTGGGCGGGGCCGAGTGCTGAGCCCTGTGGCACCCCGAATGGGAGGAACCCCTGATGAACGGACATGTTGGTTGACAATAAGCTGACAGGTGAATTGAGTTGGAGCCAATACTGAGCCCTGTGGTACACCAGAAGAGTACAAACCATATTTTCTAAAACTTTCAAGCCTGCTTTCAAATGCTGTGAAAAAGTGTTAAAGTATGAAATGTTATTTTTTAGCCCATATTTATTTTTTAAAGTGTAAATTCATGTCTTGAGCTGGTGAGAATCAGATAAATTTAAAGTTTTATTATTCTGCGGTCGCTACGTCAGATGTTTGTTTACAGAGTTCTCTGCTGCCACCAAGTGGTCACTGACTGAACAGCAGGCTTAAACATGGCGCCTTTTGGTGAATCTTCACTTTTTGTCTTTACTTCTGTTGCAACATCAAACATGCCGCGTTCCGCCTGAAGCGAGCGTCACTACGAAAACACCGACACTGTAAAAGAATGATGTGCATGAAACTTTTAGAAACGTGTTTCAATCAGACGTCACTCAGAAAACAACGGTTTTCATTTAAAGATTGTATGTTATCGTTGTATTACCGCACTGAATACGAAGACGTTATTTTCACGCAGCAGAAACGACGACTGAACATGGAGGAGTGACGTCATCAGGAAGTGGGAGGGTCGGTCTTCCTGTTTGCGGTGTTAATAAATGAGCGTCAGGGCTACACTCGACCTTCATGTAATGTATTTACTTTCAATGAATGTACAGAAGTAAAGATTTACACCAAGCTGCTTGTTCTGAGGCTTTTATTCTGAAAAACAATCAGAACTTCCTCGGTTAATGTGTTTCTGTCTCAACACTTTCAGAGAAGCCAAAAATGATCTGAAACAGGCGAACAAACGCTAAATTGAAGACGCTATCTTGAACTTAGCCGTTTCTATCAGCCTTTTTAAAGGTGATACTTCAAAAACTTTGATGGAAACTCGACTTATGAGTGGTGAGGTGAGACGGCGGTGAGGTGTGCGGCAGAAGAGATCGACTCCAAGCTGGTTGACCGGTGAGGATGGATCACTCTGTGGTTTGAAAAGAAGAAGAAGAAAAGAAGAGCCTGGAGGAGAATAAATAAAAATTAATGCCTTTAAGGAAAATCTGAGGAAACTTCAGAAGCAAAAGAAGAAGAAATTATTTTTATGGCTCTTCCAGTAAAACTGAACAAACCAAAGAAGGAAAACATCAGAACCAGATGCCTAATTTTCCCTTTTTTTCATTTTTTATTATTTTATATAAATATTAATCTTTTTTAACATCTTGTATTACGAAGTAAATGTGCAAAAAAAAAAGTAAAAACCAAAAAAAGCTGATCAAGAGGAAACAGGCGGAGCTGAAGTTTTTCTGACAATTAAAACATGATGCAGGCTTTTATTGTGAAGGTCCAGAGCTTCCTGTGGCTGTAGTGTTTCAGTAATTCACAGACAGGGATGGAGAGACGGAGGTGGTTCTGGTTCATTATTAAAGGAAGTGAATGGATCCATGATCACGATGGAACACCAGAACCCGACCCGATCAGAACCGGGCTCAGAAAGTACCGCGCCGTCCGGCTTAACGTCCAGTCAGTAGTTTAAAACATTCATCAGTCTGAGTGCATCAGTCAGGCCGCTCCTCCCACAACTCAAACCGTGGGGTCCACGGAACCGGGTGGGCAGAACCGGTCCTAAATGGGGCTGAGCGTCTGGCGCTGGTACTGGCTCAGCTCCGGGTGCCACACGTCCACGATGAAGATCAGGCGGTAGCTGTCGGCCTCCTGCCACACCTCGTGCTCAAAGGAGTCGTCAAAGATCAGGACCCTCCCCTCCTCCCACTCCCTGCCAACAGGAAGTGGACGGTGATGTCACAGGAAGTGGTTTAAACTTTGGCTCAGTGATTCCAGCAGCAGAGGCTCACCTGGTCTGGTTGGTGCAGCGGATCCTGCAGCCCGGCGCCGGGATGACGAGGCCCAGGTGCATCCGCAGCCTGCAGTTGGTGGGTCCGGTGTGAGGCCAGACGTGAGTCCCAGGCTGCATCACCGAGAACTTTATCTAGGCCGGCGGAGACAGGAAGTCAGGAGGGACAAAACACGGACAGGAAGTCAGGAGGGACAAAACACGGACAGGAAGTCAGGAGGGACAAAACACGGACAGGAAGTCAGGAGGGACAAAACGGAGACAGGAAGTCAGGAGGGACAAAACACGGACAGGAAGTCAGGAGGGACAAAACACGGACAGGAAGTCAGGAGGGACAAAACGGAGACAGGAAGTCAGGAGGGACAAAACGGAGACAGGAAGTCAGGAGGGACAAAACACGGACAGGAAGTCAGGAGGGACAAAACACAGACAGGAAGTCAGGAGGGACAAAACACGGACAGGAAGTCAGGAGGGACAAAACGGAGACAGGAAGTCAGGAGGGACAAAACACAGACAGGAAGTCAGGAGGGACAAAACGGAGACAGGAAGTCAGGAGGGACAAAACACAGACAGGAAGTCAGGAGGGACAAAACGGAGACAGGAAGTCAGGAGGGACAAAACACAGACAGGAAGTCAGGAGGGACAAAACACAGACAGGAAGTCAGGAGGGACAAAACACAGACAGGAAGTCAGGAGGGACAAAACACAGACAGGAAGTCAGGAGGGACAAAACACAGACAGGAAGTCAGGAGGGACAAAACACAGACAGGAAGTCAGGAGGGACAAAACACAGACAGGAAGTCAGGAGGGACAAAACACAGACAGGAAGTCAGGAGGGACAAAACACAGACAGGAAGTCAGGAGGGACAAAACACGGACAGGAAGTCAGGAGGGACAAAACACAGACAGGAAGTCAGGAGGGACAAAACACGGACAGGAAGTCAGGAAAAGGTAAAGAAAACTGCTTTGCTTCTAATAATCTCAGAGTTAAAACTAAGACACCAAACAGGGTGGTTGGTTGGAGGGAACAGAGGGGAGGTTCTGGTTCTGGTTCTGGTCGGGTACCTGTCCTCTCTTGCAGCCTGTCGCTTCAGGGAACCGCTCCATCAGGGCGCAGGTCTTCGGGACGCCCTGGCAGGCGTTTCCCACCCGTTTCCCTGGAGACATGGATCAACATCAGTTAGCCAGGGTCCGACCGGCGGTTCTGGGTCGGTTCTGGTTACCGGGTCAGCACCTTGCTGCCACAGCGTGTACTGGCCCCACTCTCCTTTCTCCCTCAGGTTCTCCTCCTCAGGAATGAAGCGGCCTCGGCTGCGGTCCATCACCGCCAGCGCTTCGTCCCGGATCGTCTTCCAGTTCCGCTCCAGCATCTGGACAGACCAGCGTCCTGATCAGAACCGGGCCTGAGCGGTCCAGGACGCATCGTCACGGCGACCTACCCGGACCAGGTCGGTGTATCCCGTCTCCTGCGGCGTCCACCAGGGCTGAGCCTTCAGTCCCTCCACGTTGTAGAGCGAGCGCTGCCACACGGAGGCGAAGTGCCCTCGCTGGTGACCCCGCTCGTACCACTGGTACGCCTGGAGACACACCGGGTCATTCAGAACCAGCACATCCAGAACCAACAGAGGGCGGGACCAGAGGAACCAATCCCGACTCCTGATTGGACCAAACCAGCCTGACTGCTTTCAGGTCAACCAAACTTTAAACTTCTCATTCAATTCATGTGTTCATGTCCCTTTACCCAATCCATGGATGAATGAATGAATCAGAAAGCGCCACCTTGTGGTCCGCTCACAGAACTGCATACGTCTAACTTTTAAAATAAAAATAAAAAAACCCACAAAATATTACAATCCAGATATAAAATAATAAATAATCTAAATAAAATTAAATAATATTTTAATAAAATCCAAATAGATTCCAGTGCAAACCAATAATCCCAGTAATATCCAATAAATTCCAAATAGATTAGAAATAATATATTTTTGAGGATTTTAGATAATCTTTGTTACATAATTCCACTTTTTTCTTGAAACTCCTTTAAAAACCAATAAAAACTTTTCTAAAACACATCAAATGTTATTAATAAACATAAATAGTGACGTTTATTTCCGTAGGAAGGAAAACCGGAGAAAATGACCAGAGTGGAAATGAGCAGAGCGTTATGGGGGAAACACCGCCATCTGGTGGACAAACATGGAAATTACACCATCATTTAAAGAAACGCATCAACAGAAATGTTTACATTTTTTGTTCTGAGGAACAAATGTGACTTTTTTTTTAAACATTTTAAGCTAATTTAATAAAATTTATGTTAAATAAGTGAAAACATGAGCAACATTCATTCAGTGTAGGAGAAAATGCTCCTCGGTTCTGAAAATGTTCATGAAGCAGAGTTTTAAAAATATAAACTAATAACTGGTGTGTTTAATATTTCCTGATTAATAACTGATATTGATCTGTTTTTCCAGTCACTCACGCTGTCGTCTCCGACTCGCTGCAGAGCGTCTCCCAGGTGGAAGTAAAACCTGCCGTCGTCGGTTCCCGGCTCACCGGACTCCAAGCCTTCCTGCAGAAACAGGGTGGGGAGGGGTGATGGTAATTCCTCATCAATAATCAATAATGCAGTGAGGCTGGACTAAAGCTGCCTGACCCACCCTGAGGTACGGGATGCTCTCTGCGATCTTGTTTTCCGCCTTCAGGATGAAGCCGTAGTGAACCTTGGCAAACCCGTTGCTAGGGGCAACGGCGAGGACCTGGTGGGCGGGGCAAACGACACACAGCCAATCAGCAGGAAGCTTAAAACCCGAAACGCAAACGTCTGAGCGGACCGACGCACCTCTTCGTAAACCTTCTTGGCTCCCTTGTTGTCGCCTAGCAACAGGTGGGCGACGCCCAGGTCGTTCCTCAGGCCGACGTCGTCGGGGAAAATGTCGACGAGTTTCTGCAGCGTCGCCAGCGACCCCCGCATCCGACCTGGGAGCAACGCATCATGAACTTTGACCCCAGGGTCCGGCCTCCACATGCAGATCAAAATGGATTTAAATTCATTTGGTCTCGATTCTACTTCCTGTTCCTGATTTTAACATTTAAATCAAAAATAAAACCATATAAAATCCCAAACTATATCTAAAAAAAATTTTATTAAATCCAAATAAATTAGAAAAAGTCCCAAAAAAACTAAACTGGAATCCAGTGAATCCTGATAAAATCCCATAAGATCCAATTAAAACTCAAGAAAATCCAACAGGATCTAAATAAACTCACAGCAGAAACTCTGAGATTATAGCAGGAACATCTGAAGCCTGGTTCTGCTCTGACCCGGTCCTGGTTCTGCTCTGACCCAGTCCTGGTCCGACCCGGTCCTGGTTCCGCTCTGAACCGGTCCGACCCAGTCCTAGTCTGACCCGGTCCTGGTTCTGCTCTGACCCAGTCCTGGTTCTGCTCTGACCCGGTCCGACCCAGTCCTAGTCTGACCCAGTCCCGTTCTGACCCGGTCCTGCTCTGACCCAGTCCCGTTCTGACCCGGTTGTGTCGGAGTCGTTACCCAGGAACTGCTGCCTCTCGGCCCGTCTCTTCAGCGCCGCCCTCAGCAGGTCAGAGGTCACGTCGGGCAGCTCTGCAGCCTCTCCGTACGTGTTGATGGCGCTCTGCAGCAGGTCGTTGCTGCGCAGCTTCTCCGCCAGATCATCCTGCACCTGCCGGGACGAAACCGCGTTACGGACCAGAACCGGACCCGGACCGGACCGCGTACGGCCCGGCGCCGCGCCGCCCCTCCTGGACCCTACCTGGGCCTTCCCATAGCGAGCGCGCGGGCTCAGAGGATGCTGCTGGACCAGGGAATCGAACGCCTTCAGGGCCATGTCCAGGTTCCCCTGAGGAAGAGGAGGAGGAAGATGAAGGTCAGCTGAGCCTGGATCAGCTGATCAGAGGAAGAGGAAATGTCTCCCGGTCGTTTCCTCTACCTTCCTCCTCAGCTTCTCCGCTGCATCGATCTCTGATTTGATGCTTTTATCGATCTTGTTCAGCAGTTTGGGTTTCTTCTTCTTTGCTGGAGGACCAACAGAACGACGCAGGAGATGAAATAAAACCACAGAAGAAGATTTAATGTTTGTATTTTTACCTTTTTCCTTCTGCTCCTCGGCTGCTTTCTCTGCTGCTCCTGACCCACAGAACCAAACCAGAGGTCAAAGGTCAAACAAACAAACTGGACTTCATTCTAACAGTAGAGTCGGTCATGGTCGGCTGGGTGGCTCTGTGCAAAAGTCTTAAACCAGCAGCGAGTTCTCACCGTCGGCTTCCTGCCTGCTCTCTGTGGGTTGGGTCGACCCAGTCTGGGGTTCTGGTTCTGGTTCTGCTTTAGGAGGCTCCTCTCCTTCTGTAAGTCAGAAACCTGTCACTGACTGAACTGAAACAACAAACAGATGATTTTATTATTAATGTCGTTTATTTCCCACCTGCTTCCGCTGAGAGTTTGGAGCTGGTCTGGTACCGACCCGATTCCCCTGCAGAACAGCAGCAGAACTCATTATTACAGCTTCACGTATGGAAATGTGAAAATAAATAAACGAGATAAATGCAAATTAAACAAATATTTAAAGTAAAATAGAAATTACAATGAAAACTTCAATAACTTAAAATAGTTATAATTATTAAATAAAATAGTTGAATTTCTTAAATAATTTTATTATTTAATATAAATTAAATAAAACTGCATCCAGCTGTTAACCCCTTCAGCGCTGATTAGCTTCAGATTTAGTTTGTCATCATTAATGAGACGGTTGACCTCTAGGGGGCAGCAAACACAACAATCAGTCTAACTGTTACCAGAACCAGAACCTGGTCTCGGGTCGGACTCACCTTCAGTCTCCTCCGGCTGGCTCTCCTCCACCAGAACTGGACCAGGAAACAGAGAAGGTCAGAATCAGAACCACTGAATGATCAGCAGCGGGTGGGGGAGGGGCTCACCTCCTGTGGTGTCGATGGAGCCGGGCTCCTCCTCTGGAACAAACACAGACTGATTAGAACCTGACAGGACCGGGCCTGGTTCTGGTTCTGGTACTGACCGTAGCGCTGTCCGGGTTCTGTCGGGTCGTCTGCAGAACAAACAGCAGGTTCATAAAGAGCCACAGACTCTGGACAGGAAACAGGAAGCTGCAGACTCACCTGGAACAAAATGGCTGTCGTCCAGCGGCGGCAGAGGAACGGCAGCTGCAGAGGAAACAACAACGGTCAGACTGCTGATCGAACCCGGATCTCTGGCCCGGCCCGGTTCTGGAAGAGGTCCGATACATGCAGCCGAGCCGGTAACGGACCGGCTGGATCAGAGACACACTGGATCACAGGCGGGAGGAGAAGAAAGGAGGAAGTGTGTCCTAAAGACGGCTAACATGAAGCTAAGCAGTGCTAACGAATTAGCCAGTGATGCTAAAGGCCAAGGGTGGAAAAAAGCTGCTTTAGCACAACATGGAAACATTTTGATCTGCAGCGCAGAGCGAATCAGTGGAGGATCTTTCATGCAGTGGTAGCCATGCTTTCACTAATGAGCTAATGCTGTTAGCAGAGCTAATGTTTTGTTTGCTACTACAGCTCTTTTATTTTGAAGACAATTGGTGATCTTAGCCTCCCCTAAGTTACCTTTACTAAACTGTTAGCCTCCTCACAGCACATGGTGGGTCTGGACATGATTGAATTTCGAACTTTAGAATTAGCTTCAGCTAAACACCATGCATGTCTGACCTTTTAGCATTCATTTCTGCTAATACAATGCAGATATAGGGCATTAGCATTAGCTTCAGCTACGTACCACTTGTATTGAGCGCTGTAGCATTAGTTTTTACTAAATACCGTGTGTATAAAGCTTTGCCATAGTGGAGCTAATGTTCATGCTGCTAACTGTTAGCGGAGCCCAGCACTACTGAAAGCCCCAGTATGATCCGGTTAGCAGCAGAACCTGGTTCTGTTTAGCATTCTTTCCACTGGTTCTGAGTCACAGCTGCAGCTGGACCGGCACCAGATGCTAACTGAGTTAGTCATCCCTCACATGCAGCAGCCGCTCAGCGGAACCAACCTTGGATTTCAGACTCCACGTCCTGAGATCCAGGGACTGCAGCAGACACACAGTGTTACCGTCGTCATGCCAACAGGCAGCAGGTGAGCAGTGAGTCATAAACATGAGTTATGTCTGCTAAATAATCCTGATTGTTGGGCAGATTTCAGGTTTAATCCTCTGACCCTGCTGCTGCAGAGAGAGGACAGGTGTTCATGTCCCACCTGATGTCTCCTGCGCTGCAGGACCGTCCTTCTCCGGTTCTGGAGCTCTCTGGGTCGGCGTTTCCACCTCAGGCTTACTGGTTTTTTCTAACAACAAAAACACATCAGCAGCTTGTTTATTCTGCGATCAGAGTCCCTTAAATCCTCTTTGGTTCTGATTCTGACGCTCAGGTAGAACTCCCATCTGATTGGCTGACCAATCCAGAGCAGAGGTGTACCTAATAAAGTGGCCACTAACATCCAGCTAAATGATCCCATCAGACCTCACCTGTTCTCTCCTCAGGTGATTCCCCCCTTTCAGCGCCGGCGCTGCTCCCAACCCTGTTGGCAACCCAAAGACGGGGCGTTTCAATCGGACCGAATGACCCAGGAAGCTGGTTCCCCATCAGAACTGACCCATCAGAACCATCCAGGAAGCTGGTTCCCCTTCAGAACCCAACCCCAGAGCAGAACCTTAAAGGTAAAGATCATTTGGGACGCAGCAGGCGGCCATCAGACCCAATAAAACCCACTGAGGTTTGGAGTGTGAATACTTTTACAGGCTCCAGGACCTGTGAGCAGCGCCCCCTTCAGGTTGGTTATCGAACAATGGGAATAGATAAATTCTGCAATTTGACCTTTATTACAAGAAGAAAAAAAAACTTTTTTGGTGTCATTTTATAACTGTTAGCAGCTGATTAGAATATTTCAAATAATACATGACCTTTGACCCCAAAGCTCTGTTGGAGCTTTGGGGTCAAAATGGAGGAAGTTCAAACTATCTCTTCCATCCATCATATCCCCTACTCCAACATCTTTCTAACCATACTGCCACAGAGGAGATGTGATGATGTCATCCAGGATGTGTGGATTATTATCTCTGATGCCTGGATATTAAGCGTCAGGGAAGTCTCCAGTCAGAGGGATCTTCAGATTAGGTAGACAGACTGCTACTGGAAATCCCTCCAGCCCACAGCAACATTTCCTTTTGGGAAAAGTGTTGTAGAATTTAAATAAATGGAAAAAGGAGCTTCAACTGAAGCTAAAACATCTTCACTGTTTTATTAAAGTACAGACATGAAATACATGAAAACAGAACAGAAACCTGCAGAGTGACTGACTGATGTGGTTTACAGGCAGACGTCACCAGGAGGAGGAACCCAGAGGACCATGAACTGAACTACAAACATTTTCTCTACAAACTACAAGTTCAAAACATTTAAGAATAAAATAAAACAGATATTTAAGAAGGTAAAACAGAAATTAACTTAAACCAAAACAATCCTAACAACCTTGCACATAAACATGAGGTCAAATCTTTATATTAAATGTATAAAGTTTATAATAAGCTAAAGTTTCCACCTGTGGTATATTCTAGTTTCAGTGGTTCTACATACACAGCTAAGATGCATTTTATTGATTGTTTAAAGACAAAGCTGACAAAAGTTGCCATGATTACAAGTTGAATGTTTGTGAACCAGCGGTAAGGGGGTGGAGCTTCTGATGCAGAGCAGAGTCTGGTTTTATAGCGCCCCCTGCCTGGTCCATTAGCTTCCACTACATACCGTGTTGGTGTAGTGCCTTAGTGCTCCGCTACCGCTTTAGGGTTAGCACAGCTAACTTTTTACTTAGCAGTTCCTACCACTGGTTTTATGCAACATTTTTTTAGAGGTACAACGCTTTGTTCCAACCATGGGTCAATGTTTTCAGAAGTTGGAGACATTTCTTAACGTCTTTGAGATCCAAAGATTCAACTTGTTTTTCTTTGGTAATTGATATCAAAATATCTCATTTTTCAATTGGCCCAAACTGGGATCAGAACAGCAATCTGGGAAGGTCTGTAAAGTTTTTTAGGAAAAAAATACAGAATTTAATAAAATTATATTTATATGCTATGATGACTTACGATTATCCCTATAGATCATCCAAAACACACAACTATGAAGACAAATAAAGTGGCTAGGAGTATCTACATGGAGGACCAGCTGATAAACCAAACACACCACGGTGGTGCTGATGGTAGAACGGTTGACTGGGTTTGAGTCCCGACCTGGAGACCTTTCTGTACGACTCCCTGTGGATACGGAGGTTCTCTCCAGGTACTCTGGCTCCCACGGCCCAAAATGTGTTTACTCCAAGTTTCCTTTAGCTCTGCGTGTGCATGATTGGGTGTCCAGGAACGGACTGGAGACTTGACAGCCCAATGACATTTTGAAATCTTCACTTATCTGTCAAAATAAAAGTATCTGATTCACCTTGCTAAAGGTTGCATACAGAGGTGTCAACCCTGTACCAACCAGTGTAATACTACACTAGTGAAGTATTGATCCATAGCTGCTTTGCTGTGACGCACTAGGTGACAAACATTGTACCTCTTGTGGCACGTAAAAGTTAGTACCAAGGATTGTCTTGGATTTCAGGTTCTCCAGTTTATTCAACTCTGACAAAACAATTAATGCACAAAATTCAGTAACTCCGAAGTACACAGCAACAGTATTTACATGGACTCAGCCACAGCGGTCATAAACTTGAGTCCTTTTGGGTTCAACGCCTGCCTACCACCTGTCACCCCTCGGCTCGTATATTTGGGCTCACCTATAGAGACCAAACTGAATTTGGCTCCAATATCCCAACAGGTACAACACCTGCATGTGTTCAAACAAACCCAACCCAGATAAACCTGGTTTTTAAACCAGGAGTTCATCTGCTGCTCAGGACTATAGCACTGGAGCACCGTCCATTCATCAGTCAGTTTTTAGTCCCATCAGCAACCGTCTTCTCCCTCCTGATGGCTGCTGGAGCTAAAGCTTGGGAAGCATTGTACTTCCTCTCTGGAAGGTCTCGTCTCTTCATGTCGTTCTTTGTGGCATTTCGTTGCTTCTCCTTGGCCAGCCTCTCTGTCTCCATCTTCTCCTGGAGGGCCTTCTCTCTAGCAAGCCGCTGTCTCTCCATCAGTTCCTTCTGTCTGGATAGCCTTTGTTTCTCCAACTTGTCCCTCTCCTGCTTCTCTCTTTCCTTCATCATCTGTTCCCTCTCCTTCCTCACTGCCATGTCTTTCTCTGATCTCTCCTCCTGAGCCAATCTAGCTCTTTCCCTAGCAATCCTCTCCCTCCCTTCCTTCTCTTTAGTCGCTCTGTCTATCTTTTCCTTTTCAGATTTTTCTTTGGCCATTCTTTCCCTTTCTTTAGCAATCCTCTCCAGTCTCTCTTTTTCGGCCTTGTCCTTGTCCAATTGTTCTTTTTCAGATTTCTCTTTGTCAGTTTTTTCTTTTTCTAGTTGCTCCTTCTGTTTGGCGATTCTCTCTCTCTCCTTACTAAGTTGTTCCCTCTCTATTCTTTCTTTCTCTGCTTTCTCCTTAGCGACCCTTACTTTTTGGAGTCTCTCCTTCTCTAATCTTTCCTTCTCTGCTCTCTCTTGGCTTAATCTTTCCCTCTCCTTGATGAGGCGCTCCCTCTCGCTCCTCTCTTTTTCTGCCCTCTGTCGTTCCACTTGTTCCCTCTCTTCTTTAGCTGTCCTTTCCCTCGCTAGTCTCTCCTTCTCGGCCCTTTCCCTCGCCAGTCTCTCCTTCTCGGCCCTTTCCCTCGCCAGTCTCTCCTTCTCGGCCCTTTCCCTCGCCAGTCTCTCCTTCTCGGCCCTTTCCCTCGCCAGTCTCTCCTTCTCGGCCCTTTCCCTCGCCAGTCTCTCCTTCTCGGCCCTTTCCCTCGCCAGTCTCTCCTTCTCGGCCCTTTCCCTCGCCAGTCTCTCCTTCTCGGCCCTTTCCCTCGCCAGTCTCTCCTTCTCGGCCCTTTCCCTCGCCAATCTCTCCTTCTCGGCCCTTTCCCTCTCCAGTCTCTCCTTCTCGGCCCTTTCTCTCTCCAGTCTCTCCTTCTCGGCCCTTTCCCTCGCCAGTCTCTCCTTCTCGGCCCTTTCCCTCGCCAGTCTCTCCTTCTCGGCCCTTTCCCTCGCCAGTCTCTCCTTCTCGGCTCTTTCCCTCGCCAGTCTCTCCTTCTCAGCCCTTTCCTTTTCCAGTCTCTCCTTCTCGGCTCTTTCCCTCGCTAGTCTCTCCTTCTCAGCCCTTTCCTTTTCCAGTCTCTCCTTCTCGGCCCTTTCCCTCGCTAGTCTCTCCTTCTCGGCCCTTTCCCTCGCCAGTCTCTCCTTCTCGGCCCTTTCCTTTTCCAGTCTCTCCTTCTCGGCTCTTTCCCTCTCCAGTTTCTCCCTCTCCACCCTTTCCAGTCTCTCCTTCTCAGCTCTTTCCCTCGCTAGTCTCTCCTTCTCCACCCTTTCCTTCTCCACTTTTTCGCTCTCCAGTTTCTCCCTCTCCACCCTTTCCTTCTCCAGTCTCTCCCTCTCTGCTCTTTCCTTTTCCAGTCTCTCCCTCTCTACCCTTTCCTTTTCCAGTATCTCCCTCTCTACCCTTTCCTTTTCCAGTATCTCCCTCTCTACCCTTTCCTTTTCCAGTATCTCCCTCTCTACCCTTTCCTTTTCCAGTCTCTCCCTCTCTACCCTTTCCTTTTCAAGCCTCCTCTCATCTCTCAGTTGTTCCTGAGCTGCTTCCAGGTCCTTCATCTTCTGTGCCCAAGCCGCCTCCCTCTCCTGCTCCTCCTCAGCCAGGAGCGCCCGGATCTCGGCTAGTGCGATCCGAGCAATCCTCTTGGCCTCCATCTTCTCGTGGATCAGCCTGAGCTCCTCCCTCAGAGCCGAGCGCAGCTTGACGCCTCGGACCGGAGGACCCGAAGTCTGAGCTGAAAGATTTCAGCCGACCGGTTAGAAATGATCATCTTCCACAGACACAGCAAGGAGGATCTGGGAGACACGTTAGTATTTATGGTTTCAACTGAAAACTAACATGAACTTCAGTGACATCTTTTTGTTTGTTTTACTGACTGGAAACAAACATGATACTAAAGGTATCTATTGTCATCACAACATAACCATGCCCATATCACTAAGGACTGCTTGCTGAGTGTCAGGAGTGCAAACCTTAATGTTACTAAGATATTCAGCCTGTTGGAGGAATCATCTCTACTTTTGTCTCATCTGCCTAGAAGATATTGTCCCATAACCTTGTCCTTCAACCCTTTCAAATGACCTTTAACCTGCTAGTGTGCAACAATTAGGATCAATTAGTGATGCTAATTGTTTCATGGAAATCATCCATTACAGTTAATCAGAGCCAAGCATCAACATTTTCACACTCTGGTTTCTAGGAGGCAGTAGATTTTTGTACCTTTGGTTTGGTTCGTTTCAGCCTCTCCTGAAGTCTCTCCTGATGCTGAGAGCAGAAACAACTCGTCAAACTGCTGAGATCATCTACATTTACTCTCATGCTGAGCACAAGCCACCCAACCGTCTCACAGGCGAGCATCAGTGAACCACTGCATTCCAAACAAGCCCAAACCGAAGGGAGCTAACCATCTTATCTCCAAAGATTAACAACAAATCAAAACGTAAACCGTTCTGCTTTCAGCATGAACAGCTCATGATTAAACAAACCAAGCGGCAAAACAATGAAACCATGCGATTAATGCGCGACAGGAACTCCCTGCAGATCAAGAATCATCATGAATATTTCCTGATGGCAATCCATCAAGAAATCAGCTGACAACCAAAATCAGCCACTTAAAGCCCACTGGTCCCAACTGGTGACCAATCGGCCACTTTCAGCCCACATCAATCAATCAATCAAATTTTATTTGCATAGCACATTTCAGCAGCAAGGCATTTCAAGGTGCTTTACATAATTAAAAAACAAAATAAAAACAGTATGTGACATTGAATTAACAGTAAGAAAGAGAAATCAGCCACTCTAAGCCCACATGGCACCAACTGGTGACCAATTGGCCACGTTTAGCCCACATGGCACCAACTGGTGACCAATCGGCCACGTTTAGCCCACATGGCACCAACTGGTGACCAATCGGCCACGTTTAGCCCACATGGCACCAACTGGTGACCAATCGGCCACGTTTAGCCCACATGGCACCAACTGGTGACCAATCGGCCACGTTTAGCCCACATGGCACCAACTGGTGACCAATCGGCCACGTTTAGCCCACATGGCACCAACTGGTGACCAATTGGCCACGTTTAGCCCACATGGCACCAACTGGTGACCAATCGGCCACGTTTAGCCCACATGGCACCAACTGGTGACTAATCAGCCATGTTCAGCCCAGCTAGCGGCCAGTTGGGTAGAAAATCAAAACTCCTATCTTTGTAACCAGTAAACTCACCATAAACTCATTAAGGACCAAAACCATTCAGCAGATTTCGGTGCAGCCATTCATAAAACTGAACTGAACTGAATCCTGTCTTTGTGGCTCAGGAGAAACAGAACAATCAACTCCAAACGCCAGGATGTTAAATACGGCAAGCCATTAGACTCACAATCCCTTTTCTACAAACAAGTAGTAAAAGATTGGCTAGTTTACTGTTAAACAGGTAAAAATAAAGCATTAAAGTTTGGTGTTTAGTTAAGATTGTTATTCAATGTTAACATAAACTGTAGCAGAGGTTGAAGGCGTTTCCAGCTGAATCAGATTCAGCAGACATGCTGTCAGGTTCAACATGGAGTGCCGTTAATAAACTTCACATTACCTCTGCGCCTCCCTCTCTCCTCCTCCTCTACGGAGTTCAGAAACAGAAACACGTATCAGGTGAGCGCGGCGCTGCAGACAGACCCAAACCCAGCCAACAGTACCTGTTCTCATCCGCTCAGAGCTTCCTCTGAACTTCCTCTGATCTGAGGGGAGAGAGCTGCGGCTTTAGCTCAGACAACAGGAAGAAACAGCAGCTGACGGAGTTCAGGGAGGTTAAAGGTCACGGGAAGAATATCAACAAGGGTGCAGCTGGTGTCAGGTTTAATAAACGAGGTTAACCTTATTGGTCAGAAAACATGAAGCCCAGTGTAAACACACCAACCATGCAGCTCATAGAAACGTCTGATGTCATTCAGGTGTGAGAGACTAAAAAAACCTGCATCGTTCTGCAGATTTTACCGACACGATGCAGGAAGAGATGTCAACGCCTGAAACTAACCTGATTTAAAGAGACGGATCACGTTCAAGCAGCCAACCAATCAGAACGCAGCAACGTGCATTAATTTAAAAACAGAAAAATGTTGATTTGGTCTTAATGAGCAGAAGATTTTAGTGTTAATACTGTTGACTCAAACGTATTTCTGATTTGTAGCTTTTTGTTTGTTGTAAAAATAAAGTCTCATAATATGACAATAAAATAAAAATTAAGAATAAAGTCATAATTTTATTTTACATGACTTTGGTCACGTTATAGATCTTGATTATCGAAGCTTTCATCTCATTAAAACTTTTTTTTTCTCATTTTAAAACTTTTTTCTGGTAATATTGCCTCTTTATTTTTCTAATATTAAGACTTTATTCTAAAATTATAATATTGTTATTATAATTCTTAGCCTGGTCCTAATAGTCTGCCGTACCGAAACAACAAATTGCATACATAATTTTTTTATTTAATAATAGCTCAATAAATAAATAAAATCTGACATAAAATCATGTGACATTATGCAGTTGTGACATAAAATTGCAAACTTTTAATTTTAGCTAAAATATTAATTATTTTTCTTTCTAATCAGCTCGTATGAAGATAAAAACAGTTTTAATCTCTTCCTCTTCATTTCTCCTTGCTTGTTGTATTTGTCTCCAGAACCCAGTCCTCCCAGTCCTCCCAGTCCTCCCAGTCCGCTCCTGCAGTGGGAACTGGAGCTTCGACTCAGACCTGTTGGATCTGGTTCTACGCCGTCAGACCGCCTGCTTCCTGTTCTACTGGTTCTGCAGGTCCAGAATGACCCCTTTGACCTCCACATCATCAGCGGAGGCCTCCCGCCCTTCCTCCTCCTCCTCTTCCTCACCTCGCTGTGCGGGGGGAGAAACTACATCATAAAGGAAGGTGAAGAAGCCATAGATCCAATCAGAGCCCTCCTCTGCTAAAATGTTCAGAACCTCCTCGAGCGACTCGGCGTTGGCGCTACGGCCGCCATCTTTGGTCAGGCCTGACGAGAGAGAGGGAGAGAAAAGGAGGGAGAACAGGATGGAGGGGAAGATGGAGGACTGGAAATAAGGAGGAGATGAAGAAAACAGCAGGATGGAGAAAAGGATGACTGGAATGAAATCAGGATAAAAAATAAAGAAATGATGAAAAAATAAAGAAATGATGAATGAGGGAGAAAGATCGAAAGTTAAAGATGATCCAGAAACATCAGGAAAACATTTTCTCTCAGTCTCGTCTTGTCAGCGCCCTCTGCTGGTCTCGTTAGAAACTCTTCCTGCCTGATTCACTGATCAGATGCAGCTTCTGGGTACAGAAGAGCTGCAGAGCTTCAATCTAAGAACAGCTAAACGCCACCGGACCGTAAAACATTCAGTTCAGCCGGACCGGACCGGACTGGACCGGTCACACTGAGGAGGAAAAACGCGAAACTACGCTTCATTTCTGCTCTAAAGTTGGGGCTGAACATTTCAGACCGACGTTAACCTAACCCAGAGGTTCCCAAACTGTGGGGCGCGCCCCCTGGGGGGGCGCCGTGTCATTGCAGGGGGGGCGCAGGAAGCCGTCTGGATGAGAAACAAATAAAATATGAATCTGTATGCGCTGGGTTTTTACCTTAGAATGGCCAACTCTCTGTTATTCCTATGTCAGTTTGATACAGTAGGGGCTTCCACACTTCCCATATCTGTGTCCTCTGTCACTTTTATCAGCAGTTAAAACTGTTTAATCCGTTGTTAACATGTGGTAACCTGTTTTTCCGAGCCGCCTTTAAACGCAACATGAGCGCTACAACGCTCGCGCTGGGTTTCCACCTGTGAAGGAGACCTGCTGCTGCTGGGCGGAGCTACGTAGGTTTGTGTTAGAATCACGGCAGCAAACCAGCAAAACGCAAAGAACTTTTCACAGTTTTTCCCCCAAACTAACCGACTGAGTTGAGTAAAGCTGCTGGATGCAGGTGATGTTAGCTAAAAGATGACTAGCTAATGTTAGCTAAAAGATGACTAGCTAATGTTAGCTAAAAGATGACTAGCTAATGTTAGCTAAAAGATGACTAGCTAATGTTAGCTAAAAGATGACTTGAATCGTCGGACGTTCTTTGATTAGCTGCAAAAGGCGGCGGCTAGCTGGGCACACGCGTCTCCTTCTGAGCCTCCGAGACCATGTCGCCACCAAAAAAGAAAAGGACAGACATTAGAAGTTATTTCGCTACGTCGGCTGTAAGTACAGTGAGTGGACCCATAAGTTAGATATCTATCACGCAACGCATTTGTTGTAAAGTCCGGTGTTTAGTAAGGTCAGCACTGAATGTGAGGTAGAATAGGTCTGTTAATTATGTAATATTTTTTCTTTTTTATTTTATTATTGATTTCTTCTTATCTGCAATTGTGTTTGTTGTATCCAGAGGATATTTCTTTTGATCTTACTTGTAACGTTTGCTGAATTTTGTAAAGGAAAAAGTAAAGTGTTCTTGAACTGATCTGCTGAGTATCACACAAGATGTATGATATGGTTATGGTTGGGGGGAGGGGTTATTAAGCCAATGTGGTTTCCCCCCCCTTCTCAAAAATGTTCGGTGCTCTTGGGCATTTCACTGTGCTGCGGGGGGGGGGGGGGGGGGGTCAAGGTCCCCACCAATGCAGCACAGTGAAATGTGCTGTGCTGCATTGGTGGGGTGTCAAGGTCCCCACCAAAACTTAGACCGAACCTACGCCCTTGGTTACACACCAGGTAATCCTGCATGCGGTCACATGACCAAACAGAAACACAAACTGTAACGTCAAAGGTCAACTTGATTCAAATCTCCTGGAGTTCCACAGGGATCAGAGCTTGGTCCTGTTCAATAAGCAATAAATCAATCAGTCACATGATCATTTAAAAGGAGATCAATAATTTCCATTTGCATAATTTATCGTTATGTCTTCCAGCTCCAGTGTTAAATTAAAATGTAAAGTTTATTGATCTTTGAGAATCTGCTCTTGCATTATTATGATGCCTTTATTACCATTATATTAATTGAAAATGGTCTGAAAACGACATTCTCCTTTATGTCAGTGACGATGTCATCATGACAGGCCTTTGCACAGCCGTGATATTAGTGATAAATTTAATCTTTTTACCGCGCTGCTCAATGATTTTTATCAATAATTGGTGAATTTCCAGTCAGCCTCCAACTTTCACTGCAATAAAAACCAAACCTCATCAGCAACGACAGAAACTCTGGAGGACGTTCAAGGATCTGAAGCCGGTGCTGTTAGTCTCTACAGTAGAGCTCAGGGGTTAAAGGTCACCAGGTGATTAAAGTTTTAAACCCAGGCCTTCATGTAAACCACATCAGTCGTTTAGGAAGGAGGAAATGGACTTGCCGAGCAGAACTTTGGCGTCCTCCACGTCGAAGTCTCCGTCTCCATCCGTGTCGTAGGCGGCTAGTTTCCCTGAGGAAGAGGAGTTTCCACAGTGGGATGGAGGTCAGGATGAAGGTTAAACAGTTTAACTTCCTGACTGTCAGAAGATCCAAGCTGGTTCAGTTAGCATGTACGCTAACCGCTCATTCTGCGATCAATAAAGGATTTAAAGTAAATCATTTACGACTCCCATCAGCCTGAAGTGGCTATGCTAACTAGCCTTAGCATTCCTGGCAGACTCTGCTATCAGGAAGAAGCTGCAGCAAAGCAGAGAGAAGGGGAGAGGGAGAAGCACATATACAAGCATGATAGGCAGCACTAAGCCCCGCCTCCTGGCTCTGATTGGTTGTTTATTAAAAACGGGTAGAAAACGGTTACAGCGTTTGAACCAGGCGAAGCTAAAACTCACTTGTGGAGTTCTGAGTATATTTACAGAAAAGTAAGTTTTTTTGGGCACATATTAATATAAATGTTTTCATTTTTGCAGTTTTGGCTTCATTGCTGCTCTGACTGCCGTTGTTTCAGCATGTCGACTTTTTTGAGTCTCTATACTCCAGTTAACAATGAACCGATTACTAAATCAGCTGATTATTTCAATAATAATAATTCATGAATTATTTCAGCCCTAGTTTAATCTTTTTCATATTCTTCAAGTATAAACAGTTGAAAATCATGGATGATTTTCCATCTGCTGCTCTGCAACAGGCGACATAAAATCAGTTTGTATCTGTGTGAGACGATGCAGAAGTTCTTCACGCCGCAGTTCGTTTGCACCGGAAACTTTCAGTGTGAAAACTAACAGATCTGAGGATGAAACTGACAATTAGTTTGTGAGTTTATGAAGCTGTGAAATGAAACTGAAGCTTTCTAAACACAAACATGGACATTTTAACAGTCTGAAACGGTTTTCTCCATGTGAGAGGTGAAGTTTGACCGGCTGGTGATGAAAGACGAAAACCGTTTGAGTCATGAGATGAAAGAGCAACACGATGCACAGAGGAAGGATGTGGTGAGGATGACTGCGGTCGTCTGTCAGCCTGAACCTTCAGAGAGACGGCAGCCACCGCAGAATCAGAACCAGGTTAAACCGGGCTGAACCGGGTCAACCGGGCTGAACCGGGCCGTTCAGAACCTGCAGGCTGCAGAGAGGAAGCTGAGGCTTATTGATGCAGACAGGCTGGAGCAGTCTGTCTGCAGAGTCGCTCAGTTCCTCTTATTTCAGTCGAACTAAACCGCAGTGAGATGTTTCGGTTTGATGGCGGTTCCCTCTTCGTGAGCGCTAAGCTAACCTGCTAACTTTTTTTTTTTTTTTTTAAATGTTTAATGTTTTTTATTGTTCAAGCGTACAATGAATCTAAAATTGTAGATGTAATCTCACATTAACTAACCATTAGCTAACCTGCTAACTGAGCCCTGCAGGAACCTGGCTGAGGGAAAACGGGGCAAAACACTTTCATACCTTGCAGAACTTCAGAAAAGTTCATACGAAACTCCTGCGCCCTCGCTGCATGCAGAGGAAGAGGAGGAGGGATGAAGGCAGAGGAGCAGAGCGGTTAGAGACGTCACAGACCAGCGGCTCGGCGCCGTGTGGCGGCCATCTTACCCAGGACTCGGTCGTAGTCCACGATGTCAAAGTAGAAGACGGCCACGGAGCTCCAGACGCCCAGCAGAGCCACGACCACCAGCCAGGTGAACATGGAGAACCTCGGACCGCCGTCCGCCGCTCCGGGTCCGGCTTCGGCCCGCTTCCCGTTCTTATGCTCCACAGCAGCCGGCCGGCCATCTGCACACATCACCAGCAAACAAAATCACAAATCCGCCGATTTATCATCTATAAACCTAGAAACGCTTGGTGGACCTAGCCCCGCCTTCGAGGTGCAGCTCCTCCCCCTCTCAGCTCCTTCAGACTAGCCAGCAGCAATTAGCAAACCGCTGGTGGAACTGCTGAGCTCATTATAGCTGCTGCTCAGAGCAACGCTGGTAAAAACGTTAAATGGTTAATAGTGAAGCCATGTTGGGATGACTTCCTGGAGGCGGAGTTTCAGAAAGAGCAGGAGCTTCTTAAAGAGACAGAGGCCCAATTTCAAGGCGTTAAATTGGGGAGTAAAATTTCTTTTAAGTGATATTTTATATACACAGTGTTTTTATAACAACTGAAGGTAACATAGTTACTAGGGCTGTGTAATAATATCGATTTTGTGATATATATCGATATTTTCTTTCCTAGAAAAAAATCGATATTCATCCACAAGTATCATAACATCCAACTGTCACCTGTCTCACTCACTGCTGCTTCGCCGGGAGACTGATTAGGTCATCAGGCTTAGAGCGATTCCTTCACATGTTAAGTGTCAGGGTTAAAAGGTATCAAACTATTCAGAGCAGGTACTTGGTGCACTTTATTTACTTTACAAATGCATGTAAGCTTCAGTTTGTACTGTTTCAATTAAAAGGAACATGTTTTCTCTCCACTTTGATTCATTTTGTCCAGCTGTCGACTTTAAGTCTGTGTCCATGTCCAACCAGAGCCAGGTATTGTGTAGTTGGTGCTTTTAATCAGTTTTCAGTTAAATTAATTCAATTCAACTCTATTACAGTCACAAAATGTCACCAAAATCACTCTGTCCCTCTAAAACCTTTCAGAAAATCGCAAAAGTGTATTGAATTGTATCGTTTAATAAATATCGCAATACATATCGTATCGTGAGCAGAATATCGTGTCATGAGATTATTGTATCACTACAGCCCTAATAGTTACTGTATTGTGCTATAAAATGCTACGCTGTGCCTGGAAAACACATAAAAACCGACCCTTTCAAATAAACATATTTTTCAAAGTCATATTTTGACAGATTTGTTTTTTCCTTCATTTGATGAATCAACAGATTTCTCTGAGCTTTAAAGGGAATCAAACCCAAACATCAGAAAAAAAACTTCATTTCTGAAACATCTTCATTAACCTGAGATGTTTTTCTGATTCCCTGCAAACCTCAAACTTCAGACACAAACTGAGCCAAACTTCATTCTAATGAGGCCATAAAAGCAGATTCTACAGTCAACCTGTGAAATAGTACAGAAACCCAGTGAAGATCAAACTTAATGGAGTCAATAAAAGTCCAGTAAACCTAAAACTGGGACCAGATATTTACATACCCTCTAGAAAAAGACTCTTGAATTAGACCAAACGTCTCCAGGATTTATTTCTGTTTGATAAAAAGGCAGAAAAATTTAAAACTGTTTAGAGAAATCCTCAAACGGAAAAGAGTGAATACAGTAAGAAGCTTTCTCGCTATTTGGGAGAATCCAGAAGATGATGATGATGATGTCATGGCTTTGCAGGCTTCTGATAGGTTAACTAATAACTGTTCATCGTTAAAGTACCCAGAGAGCCCAGACATGCAGAAAGATTCAAACCCAGAACCTCTGTGACCCTCTGCTCTGCTCTGCCTGTAGAGAATCTGACCCAGAAACTGAGATTATTCCAGTTCAACGTCAGTCTCTCGGTTAGCAGGAACTTTATTTAACCCGGAGGGAAACCATGATGCTGCGGGCCGGAAGGAGCTCCAGCAGCAGTCAGTCTAGCAGCGACTCTGGAAAGGCCTCTGACATGCTAACAGCTACATATCCAGGCAGCACAGATGATATTCCACAGCAACACGCCTTGGATGATAATCCACCTCCTTTGCTTTTGCAGCACCGCTTTAAAGCTGCAGTATGTAACTTTTATGATAAATATATGTTTGTTTACATATTTATTAAAACTGTCACCATATTGTGACAGAAAGATATGAGACAGATAGTCTGTGAAAACAGATCCCCCAGTGCTAACTAGAAACAACCAATCAGAGGCAGGAGGCGGGTCTTAGCGCCATCAATCAACTTCCCCCTTGGTCTCTTTTACGCTGCAGCTAGCATAGGATGTTGTGAATGCTCAGTCTGGTTAGCATAGCCTCTGATGACAGCAGATAAACGGTTTTCCTGTAACGTTAAGTTGTTTCTCCACCATTAGCACATTTGGCAGCGAGTACATGAGGATGACTGACAGCACTAAGCCCCACCTCCCGGCTCTGATTGGCTGTTTTTGGTCGAAGCGGTGCATTTCTTCAGACGTAGCAAATTATCTTCTGTCTCATAAACTGTCACAACATGGCAACCTTTTACCAAACATGTAGCAATATTTTTAAAAAGCGTTACTGCAGCTTTAAATGCCCGTATTGGTCGGCTGCAGCGTCGTGTCCAGCTCCTCCAGGCGGTGAACCGAGGCGTTCTCAGTAACCAGCGTTTCTCCGACAGCCTTACTGACTGTTATGGCGACGACTGAAATGTGTTCAGGGTCATGAGGAGAACCGATGCAGGTGGTTCTGACCCAAACGGGTCGCTGCGATTTATCAGCATTAATGTGAATAATCATTTCCTCCCATTAAAGACGTTCTGGTGCGAAAGACAAGACGGACATTTTAGGATCTAAAATGTTAGTTTTTATCTGTTATTAGACATGAAGGTCTTGGTTTTATTTTTATTGCGTAAAGCAGAACCATCCAGTGAGTTCCCCCAAATGAAATGGGTTTGCTTCCTTTACAATAATGTTCCAAGATAAAGCGACCCACATCCTGATCTTATTGATCAGCATTAACCAAAACCACAGTTTCAAAAGGATGAGGAAGTGGACGGCTTTTCATCAGAAAAAGAAAACATGTAAAAACCTTTGAATGTTTCAGATCTACTGTCACATAATCAATCATCTACAGCAGATCAATCGCTTTTCCTCATCAATAATGATTTCCTTCAGAGGTTTGTAATCTGATGAAGTTTAAAATGATTCTTTATCAGAGGGACGCTTTGTAACGAAAGCACTAAAAAAGTTTCTAAACTCGTCTTCAGAGTTTGTAACTCGGCCACAAAGAGTTATAAGCTCTGAGTTTTTATAAGCTCTGAGTTTTTGCTAACTCTGAGTTTGCTAACCCTTTGTTAACCCGGGGTAACTCGGTTCTGACCCGATTCTAAAGCCATCTGCTTGGTTCCTGCTGTGGCTCAGATTCAGGAGCTTCAGAATAAAACTTCAGGCTAAACTGGAGTTCAAAAATCATTCCTGACGTTCTGATTGGTTGCTGGTGTCCATGTGACCCTGCCCAGTACCAATGGAGACGGTTCTTTGTTCTGGACCAGAACTCAAACAGAACCGGTTGTTTTGGTGGAACTGGAGTCAAACAGAAATCAGATCTGGAAACATGAATGTAGATCCAGCATTTCCACCTAACTGGACCAACTGGTTCCAGTTTGGCTGTTAGTTCCTGTTCCCTGTTTGGACTGGTTGAAATACTGTCTGGAGGCGGGCTCATGGAGACCAACAGCCAATCAGAATGCTTAAAACTCCTGATTCAGTTTCTCTTCTGACATGCTGATAAGAACCAGTTGGACTGGTACCAGTGGTCATTTATCACTGGTTCTTTCTGGTCCACTGACCAGAACACAGAGAAACAGACCAGAACCAGTCCTCTACTGGACCAGAACCCAAACTGCTCCCAGCAGGTCGGGTTGACGGTCCGGTTGGACCAGGAATAGAGAGCAGCTGCTCAGGACCGAAATATCTGCAGCTGATACCAGCAGCTGTTCGTTTGGACTTCTACAGGTCAGAACCAGCACCAGTTCTGACAGGAGCCCAGTTAGAAGTAAAAGCAGACCAGAACCAGAACCAGAGCATGCTGAAGCTCACCGGGTTCCCGGGCCAACGGCTCCTCCACCGGACCGACCTGCTCCTCGTTAACGCCTCCTAAACGAGCCCATCAGTCAGACAAAAACCCAGCAGAACCAGAACCAGAACCTGCTTCAGCTGCCAGGCCTACCAGTCTCCTGAAACAACTCCTGCTCTTCCTCCTCCTCATCTTCCTCAGCGTGGATCTCCTCCACAAGAGGCTGGGAGGAGGCGCAGCGCCGCATGGCCCACTGAGCAAAACGGGTCGGACCAGAACAGAACCACACAGATATTACTCCAGAACCTCAAAGATCCTCCAGCTACCTGGAGCTCAGAGAGCTGGTGATGAAGAGGGGAAAGCTCCTCCTCTTCCTCCAACAACAGCTCTGAGTTCACAAAGCATCAGAACCCGACCCAGAACCCGATCCGGAACCTGACCCGGTTTATTATTAGAGCTGACAAAACCCAGAGACGCTCCAGGAGAGCCTGGGATGCCGCAGAGCGACCTTGACTCTGATTCTCCTCTCTGTCCGTCACTCAACAACAGAAAACAATTAAAAAAATAAAATAAAAAATAGACAAAAGAAAATAAATTTAATTAAAAAAAGGAATGCAATAAAGATAAACATGAATAAAACTTTAAATAAAAAATTTAAACTAAAAATATAAAATAAAATAAAGACAAAAGGAAAATATATTAAATAAAAAAATAAATAAAGAGACAAAAATAAAAAAAGAGTCAGGAAGAATCCAGTTCTGCTAAAGAACCAGAACATTTTACTGGTTCTGGACTCGACCCAACAGGTCCAAGGTAAAGAACATGGTATTTATGCATTTATGCAATATACAGGAAATGATCCTCAGTCGGTTCAAAAATATACATACACCCCCCCAAAACTAAAATATTTCATTACATTTGTAAACAACAGAGCAAAGATGAACTTCAACACCTACAGCCTCAGTAAAAATAACTGAAGCGAAAGACAGAAACCAGCCAGCTACACCTCCAGCTTCCTGTGTGACCTCTGACCTCCAGCGCTGGGCCAGGTTGGAGCCATGCAGTCTGGGCTGGTCACAGTTCTGGAGGTGAGATCTGTGAAGTGACAGGATGTCCCCTCATGTAAATGAGCGGCAGCTCAAACACATCCTGCCTGCCTGTTTATTTATTTATCTCTCATATAACCCAAGTATCGTCAGTGAGTTTTTGTGCTAGCAGATCCAGGTGATGCTCCATCAGCTCTGCTACGCCACCTCCTTTGCTTTTGTCACTCCTCCAAATCTCTGTCTGCCTGCATGGTTAATATTTCCTGAGTACTGAATTATTTAATGTTTAAAGTGAGCGGGTCGGTGTTTCTGGAAGCACTTCAGAGAATCACAGGAAACACTGAGTCCGAACAAACATGACTGAGGGTCAACAACCTCTCCGGACACGTTAACAGTAACGCATCTGCTTTTTCCTCCACTATTAAAACAACCCGCATCATTACTCAGATTATTAACACAAAACATCCTTTAAAAAACACACAACATGCAGAAGAGACTGCGAACATCCAGCTTAGCCTCTGTTAGCAGCCTAAACACAGCTGGTAGCGGCGTTAGCTTAGCGCCTAAACTGACTCCTTTCGAAACTCTGGTCATTTTAGAAACTCTCCTTTATGGTTAAAATAACAAACAGAAAATGGAAATTATGACTGAAAAACTAAAGCATAAAACACCCAGAAGAATTCGGCGTTACTGGCATCAACATATTTAGATATTTCTATTTATTTTCTGAAGTTTTTAAGCTATTCTGATCGCTAATTAGGAGGTAGTTTTAGCCTCAAAACAATAATCTAAACATCTGAAAGGGAGAACTGGAAGCCGAAATAACGTGATTCATAAGTGTATGAACACTATCAGGTTAATATGTTTGTTTTTTTCTGTAATCACTTCAAAAGAAAAAAAACTTAAAATCTCCAAGTCCTCTAATGGAGTTTCGCTTGAAGGCGCGTCTCGAGCGCAGAGTAAAAAAAAAACATAACCAACCTCTTTTATTGTGAGTTTTTGAATTCTTCTTCTGCGCCATTTGTTCCTGAGTTCCCCGCTGTTTGCCTCCTGCTGAGCAGCAACAACATATACCTCCAACCCGCCCTCTGTGACCGGACTGAAGCTGCGGCTTTTCTGTCTCTCGGTGATGAAACGGTCAGTTCCCCAAAAATCTCCTCTTCACTTGGATACCAGCAAAGCCGAAGTCCATGGTAACCGTGACTGACTTCGGTCCGACCAATCAGAGTGCCAGAAACAACAAGAAGGCGGGTGTTGGGGCGGGTTCTCCTCTGGCTTGACCAATCAGATTTCGAGGAAGCTTCCCAGTGTCGCCTCTTTTCTTTGGAAAGGAGGGAAAACGTGGCAGAAGGAGGAGAGGAGTTTTAAACATCTGGGGCGGAGAATCCTATTAATGATCACACACCGCTGCCTCCATTAAAAAAATATTTTAATTACAAGTAAGAAAAAACAACAACAAATAGTAAAAATTCAGCATTAATTTAATTAGAATGTATAAAAACGGATTCTGTCCTGGGCGATTCATCGTTGAGTTGTTATTTTTTTTTCCACATTTATTAGCCGTTATATAAATAAGATATTTCATCTCTTTATTAAGAGCTTTACTTTAAGTTAATGTTTTCCTCAAATATCTCACGTTACTTTATTTTACGTTTGAAGTTAATAAATTAAATAACATTCAGACAGAAAATATTGATTTTAATGCACCGATAAGGGATTTTAACTAAATAAATGTAGGAAATATGCATTTCCAGCATACATAAAATGTTGTACTTACATATTATATCCGCATGAGGGCGCTATTGTAAAATCCCATGTAAAATAAATCCCCGTCAACAAATTCCGACTCTTTCTTTTTAAAGAAAATACAAATGCAGGTTTTTTCTGAATGTTATGAGACCAGATAAATAAAAAAATATTATTAATCCATAAATCTGGACCCAGAATCCGGTCTGGGCTCCTTGTGCATCCTGCTCGGTTCTCTCATTTCCTCTGGATGTTTTCCTACATTTTTATTTGCTGATTTCATGATCAAAATGTTTTTTATGAGTGTCTGTTGAATAGTTCCAACCTTCACATTATTTCTGTCTTTACCTGGAAAATGGATGAACAGGTTGTCATAATATGTCAGGATATTTCTACACATTTCAATTGTTTCTGTTTCTGTTCTGAGTTGGTAAATTCCTCCCAGGTGAGTTTCTCTGTAAACGTGAAGCATCAGATCAACCAGTTTTCTGGAGTAACTGCCTGCATTGAATGTTATCAGCTTGTTAACAGAGGAGCAGGAGGCACAAACCAAATGGACGGTAACATTTGAAGCAGGTTCCATCTTTTAGTTTTCCTATTACATTTTTTCCTTCCACTCATCTTTCCATCAGCCCAGTTGGATGCGGGCAGCCATCTTTAGAAACAGCTACTGTTGGACAACTGTCATGTCAGCCATCTCCCTTTTTCATTTAATGCACAAATTTAACATTTTCCCACTAAGTTACAAAAATAAATAAATAAACTATGTTTGTTTTTTGGGAAATCCGCTTGAAGTCCGACTTGATTCCAGCAATAGTACCTAAAGACAAACAGCAGGGGGAGACAAAAACTGTCCAGGTTATGAATAAATGTAGAATCATATCTATCATGAAGTTCCTGATGTTTATTTTATGTTTGAGTTTTATTTATTCTTGGATGACTTGGAACTTTAAATGTCTGCAGTTTATAATTTCATGATTTGTGGTGGTGATGGTGGTGAGGGAGAGCGCCGTTGGACCCAGGTAGAGAGGCAAGTGATGGTTTAATGGAGGACAAACACAGACTCACACAGTCCAGGGTCCGGCAGCACAGATAAACGGAGACAAGGTTCACACTGGCAGCACGGAACCGAGAGCAGCCGACACAGGACTTCACCAGTGAGATGTGACGACTAACCTGAGACGATTGACAAAGACAAACGACAAGGACCCGACAAGAGACAGAGATAACAGGTGGACTTAAACACACCCGGGGTAATAAAGGGGAGAACAGGACAACACAGAGACTCACAAGAGACATGACCCAGAAAATAAACACAGAAAACACAGAACCCGACAAATAAAAACAGATGGCAGCAGAAGTAAAGCAATGACAAATGCTACAATAAAAAATAAATAAAATACAAATAATAAAGAACAAAAGTCAAGAAATTGAGAAAATGTCTATAGACGCTATATTTAAAAATAAAAGGACATACAAGAGGACACAAAATGAAGACAAAAACACGGAAAGTTAAAGCTACTACAACTACTAAAATAAAAATAAACTAAAAGAAAAAAGCATAAAAAAGTAAAACAAATCCAAGAAATTTTCTAAAAATAAGAAAATTAAAGCAAAAGACATTAGAATTAAAAAGAAACAAGAGAAAGAATAAAATTAATGAAAAGAAAAAAGTAAAAAACAAATAAAAAAGATGATAAAGGTTACAGATATGAGAATTAAAAAGAAATAAAATCCAATAAGATGAAGAGTAAAAAAGAAACAAATCAAGAAATAAGAACAAAATTAAATAAAAAAGAAAAATAAAGAGAAAACAAAACCAAAAACGTTAAAGCTATAACGGTCACTAGAATAAAAAATAATAAAAACAAAGGAAAGAAAAAAACTCAGAAGTTAAACTGCGGAATGACGGACTCGGTCCGGTTCTTCTTCTCCAAGCTGCGGTCCGGCAGTCAGACAGGAGGCGCTCTGCTCCAGAGGAGTTCTGGTTCTGAAGAACCGATAAAAAGTCCAGAAAGTCTGCGGCTCCTTCATGTTTCCTGGTTCAGGAGGAAACTCAGCCTAAACTCTCCAAGCCGTCCCCGGTCATCCCAGCGCGAGAAAAACGGGATTTATGTCCCAACCTCGCGATACTCTCCTCCCACCGCGCTCTCTCTCCCTCCCCGCACCGGGGGCGATCAAGCGGCGGGGATGACGGGAGAGTGTCCGGACAGCCCCAGCAGCCCGCGGACGCCCCGACACGCACCAAGCCCTGCGCTCCGTCTGCACTCAGCGCGGCTCCGGTTCTCCTGCTGCGGAGGGAAATCTGACCCGGGAACCTCCGGAACCAGCTCGGGACTTCCTACCTGTCCAGCCATCAGCTGCCCGACTCCCCGCTGAGGACCCGCGGACACCCGGCCGTCTGTTTCTGGAGTTACCGGAGTTTTTGTGCGAGGCGATGCGGGAGCGGGCGGAGTGAAGCCGCGCGCCCGGTGCGCACTGCCTGTTCCCCGGGTGGAGAGGCGCGCAGCTCCCCGCCGCTCCTCTTCATCACCGCTTCTTCATCTGTGGATTTTAACCCCGCGGGTCGGCCGGAGCTGTCCGCCCATGGATCCGCCGCTCCGCGCCTCCTGTGCGGGTCAGTGAGCGGGACGCAGCGGGATGTTGTGATTTAAACCCGCAGCTTTTACCGCAGGACTTTCACATGTAAGTAACCGCTTTTATTCTCCTCATTCCGGCTGCTGGCGGCGCGAACTCTGACCTTTGGGTTCATCCTGGAAACTAACATCAGCAGAAATTTAGAAATATTCGCTTTTATTTTGTGTTTTGTTTCCTGATGAAAGTTTAAAAATCGCTTAAAGCTGAAAAATCCAACAGAATCAAACTTTTACGCACAGAAATGGGTTTTCATCTGAAACATCTCCAGCCCGGACTGCGGTTCCGGTTCGGACTCAGTCAAGGCGCTCAGCTCCGAGCCTCTCCTGAGACTCGGTTCCTACGCGACCAGCCGCGCCGTGCTGGGCCGAGCCGAGCCGAACCGCCGCTCTTTCCATTAATTAAGCGGCTGTTTGTTTGCGCTTCTGCTCGTCACTTTCTGGCCTGTTTACGTCTCCAAGTGGACAAACTTCTGCTTTTAGGTCCTGATTTCCATAAGCTGACATTTACTGAGGTCCGGGAATATTCATATCTAATGTGACAAACTGCTGGGCTGAGCAGAAACCGCTTTATTTATCCTGTAGGTGAATATTCTTCAGGTGTTTCTGGGCAGAAATGATCAAACCCGGCAATAAAATAACAAAGATGAAATGAATTTGTGTTTCTTGTTGAATTCTTGGCCGTTTATTCATGACTGAAGCAGATTTGTTTTGCTGCTGGGAGAAGAAATGAAGCGTACAGGCTGACCTTTAACCTTCTAGATGTTTCATGTTCTGCAGCCTCTTTTTATTTGTCACATAAGACGAAACAGAAGCTGCAGAAATAGTCATATTTACATTTTATTTTATTAACTAATAAATCAGAGGTAGAAATCTAATCATTTCTGTGCGCAAGCATCCATCAGGTTCAATATTCTGTTATTTTTCATAAATCTATATAATTACTTTATCTGTGCAGCTCCAGATGTTAAGAATCACCCAGGTAATCTGTTAATATTGTCATATTATATGAAATCATCAAATATTTCCCTTAATCTGACCTTCTATTATATTACAGATGAATAAATGCTGATATTTTGCCTCTTCTTATAAAAACACCTTTAAAAAGTGAGTTTAATTTCAGCTAATATTAAAGGTTTAGCTGCTGTTTTATTCTGACAGTAGAAATAAGCAGATTTGTGTAAAATTTGCAGTTTTTCTGTGTTTAAGCTGCTGGGAAACAAAATTGTTGCTCCAAAATGTTGCTTGGTTTTCCTCCGTCTCGACTCCGAGGCGGTCCGGTTTGTCCGGATCCATCCGGTGGGAGAATCCCGATGGGAATGTTTCCCTTCAGGTGGAGCGCAGTAAGGAGACGTCCGTTAGGATGAAAACGAAGCAGAGAAAACACGATGTGACGACCGTAAACAGCCCGGACTCACGCTCCGCTCCGACTCCGTCCCTCTCAGTCTGGATCTAAATCCCCGTCAGGAAAACCGATCCTGATGCTTTCAGGGTGGAGGAATATTTTTAAAGGTTGGGATTGTTTCTGAGTTTCTCCTGCTGAATGACAAACTGCTCCAGTCTTTGCTCTGACTCATGTTTTGTTTTGTTTTTATGATAATTCAGAATTTTATGCCTTTTTTGTTTGGAGATTAGAGAGAAAAACACTGATTTATCAAAGTAACATGAATAAATCTGTGAGTGATTTCAGTCAATT
Organism: Poecilia mexicana; assembly: GCF_051168715.1. Classification (NCBI taxonomy): domain Eukaryota; kingdom Metazoa; phylum Chordata; class Actinopteri; order Cyprinodontiformes; family Poeciliidae; genus Poecilia; species Poecilia mexicana. The sequence goes on from NW_028263384.1 coordinate 1,008,853, forward strand.
TGAGTTTTGATTGTTATTTCAGAACATATTTATGATGCACAGATCTGAAAAATAAACCCAGAGCCTCATGAAAACAACCTGACAGAAAGAGTTTCAGTTTTAGTTGCTGTTATTCTGTAATATGGTCCTATAATTATATCAGTTGATGAATACACCCGATTTGGTCACATTGAGTCATATTATGATACATTGGCTTAATGCATTGTATCGAATTTTCCCCTTTTATGATATTACTAACATAGTATCAAATTGCATCACATCATATGGTGTCATACCGTATCACATTCTACTGAATCATATCGTCATGTTGAATCAGTTCATTCTTAACATGAACAAGTTCTAAATCATTTCATCCAGGTTAATAAAAACATTAATTCTTTCATAATTCAAGCATTTATTCTATTACTTTGTCTACTTACTTGTGGATGGTCTTATAGAAAACTCAGTTCGTCCGCCGTATCTTCCACCTACAAACAATAAAATTAAGAGGATTAGTTCAACCTTTGGTGTAAATTCTGCTGATTAAAGGCGTTATAGTTCAGTTTGAAAGTGAGTGGAGAGCCAGATGTTACATATCTGGTTCCCACAACATCTCTACAGATCGAAGAACACAAAGCAGTCGCTCAGTGTTCACCTTGAAGGAAAATGTTGCTGCAGCTGCTCTTCTATGTGAAGCGGTGACGATTCGAGGACCTCCATTTTAAAAATGCTTCGTTAAATTACGTTTTACTATCTAGCGCTGTGTTCCAGCCGGACGATTATTAGTGTTGCGCAATGGTCTTACTTCCGCCAATGCTAAGTGCGATTAGCAGCTTTGGACAGAGACGGCGCGGGACGGAAAGAAGCACCGCTAAGAAAGAGACAGAAAATATCGAAAATGAGGAATCATTTCAAACTAAACGGAAAAGGAAACACAGCAGGAAACATCCGCTACGCTCCGAGCTCGTTAGCTTCTCCTAACAGGTGACGTAACTTTTATCTGTACCAGAACAACGACAAACATTTTGGCTAACTTTACTGTTACTAACTGATCAACAAGAGTAAAGAAGTGACTAAAAAGAAATAAAAATAGATTAGAAATATATATTTTATAAATATGTCATACTTCTAACTTGATACGGAAGGTGATATTTGAATCGTTTTGCATTTTAATCAATATAAAGTTTTCTTATTAAAACAATTACTGGCATTTTCTCATCTATATTAAGTAGCTACCAGAGAACGGCACCATTTCTTATTCATTAATTGTCAGAATAATTGATAGATAACTTGATACAATAATTGTTTACAACAGTCCGACTTCAGTTTGATCGATAATTTTCCCCTAAAAATTTGGTGTAAATGTTTAATTAATTTAAAAACAGAGCTGTTCTCACCTCATGTAGAAAATGGCGTTCAGTTCCGCTAATGAACTTGATTATAAAGAGATTGCAAGATCATGAAACATGCTGTGTCTAAAGCTTGGTTCACAGGCGCGATTTTTATGCCGATTTCTGTCCCGATTTCCCCTTTCAGACGATCTTAAATACGCCCGATTATCGGGATGCTCTAAAGACAGTCATGAGGATATTCATGTCGGGGAATCGGGGATATTCAACATGTTTGAGACGGTTTTTTTGTGTGTTTTTTCCTGTTGAATAATGTTCTAAAACTATAGCCGTTGCTTCTAAATCGTCGGCCATGTTTGTTTACACTGAAATCACGTTTGATCCTGCGAAGTTATGTGAGATTTTCAGCTTGACATCGCCAGAGAAATCGGCCTGAGTGTGGCTCTTTTCCACACGCAGCAGGTCCAAACCTGTTATATCTGGTTTTATTGTCATGTTTGGTGTCCCTCGGGTTTTACACATGAATTTAAAACAATTTCAAGGTATAAAGTGATGTAGATGATTAATATTGTTATCAAACCTTGTCTTCTAAGTCCCATCAGGCTTTAGAGTTAAAAACAGACTAAAACAATGAAGTAATGCAGCGACAATCCAAGAAACTCCATCTGATTTACAGAGGAACTAAAAGTTTTTGGGGGTTTTTTCATTAAAATCTCAGCTTTGTTCTGCAGGTTTATTGAAGCTTGTAATTCCAGTGTAGGTCATTTTTCTGACCATCCCAGCAGGACTGCTGTGGTTAAGGTTGTCCCTCTCCCAGGTGAGCAGTGGGCGGGGCCTGCTGGCCTCAGGTGCCGCTGCGGTTGCAGGATTTAAATAAAGTTGTGGAAAAGAAGAGGCGCGTGGTTTCCAGATCTGCAGCGAACCGTCAGCAGCTGCTGTGTCAACCTGCCACAGGTGTGTGTGAGTGTGTGTGTGTGATTAAACCTGAGTTTGCATGTGTGTGTGAACACATCTCGGAGTGTTTGTTCAGAGCAGCAGACCTGAACGTTTATAATGCAGACAGCAGCAGCTGCTGCTTGGGCAGATCTGAGATCAGATTCCTGCTTTTATCTGAACAGCGGAGCAAACAGAAACCACACAGGTTCTGGTGATGATCACAGCCCGGTTCTCTGGTCCTGGTTGTGGCTGTCAGGAGGTTAAGCGTGGTGAGAGGTTTTCCTGGAACTGCAGCAGGAAGTTCCTCGTAATGTTTTTCGCCTCCAGAAGCGTCTGGGTGAAACCACGGCGCGGCGTTCCCTCTGCTCTCCAGCTGATGGCCGACAGTACCTGAATATTCCGGCCGGACCGGATCGGGTTCCTCTCAGGCTGCTGCTGCTTCAGAGGCTCAAAGCTTCACGAGGAGTTTAGATTGAATAACTTTATGATTTTCAGTTTTTCTTTTGTTCATTTTAGCTGCAAAATTCAAACGGACACTTTCATTCCTGCAGATTTACAGGATTTCAGTTAAAAACAGAACGTAGTGAAACATCTTTCTGCAATGACAGATCTCTGAAACATTCATCCATCCATCCTCCGTCCATCCATCCATCAATCCATCCATCCATCCATCCATCCATCCATCCATCCATCCATCCATCATCCATCCATCCATCCATCCATCCATCCATCCATCCATCCACCCACCCATCCATCCATCCACCCACCCACCCATCCATCCATCCATCCATCCATCCATCCATCCATCCATCCATCCGTCTTAATGATGTTTATCCAGTGAAGTTGTTGTGGTGATTTTCTCCTCAGGGATGACAATAAGTGTGTTAGATTTCCCTCTGTGTGTGTGTGTGTGTGTGTGTGTGTGTGTGTGTGTGTGTGTGTGTGTGTGATGTTTTCATAGGCAGCAGTCGGTTCTGTAAAGTTTTGGACCGGGTTCAGAGGTCCATGTCTGCAGAGCTTTTAACAAACAACTTCAGCTAATTATACAAACCAAATCTGAAAGCTTTTTATTCAGTTATTAGAGGAAAGCAGTTAATTATATTCCAGCCGCAGCGTTTCAGACGCTCCTTCCCTCCAGCTCCAAACTTACATAAGCGACAGGTTTTAATGGGATAAAACAATCAGAGAAAGTGCTGCGGCGTTTAGAGCCAGCTCCGACTGCTTTTGTCAAGGCGTCTGGCGGCGCTGGCGGTCCAGAGGCCGCCGCCGTGACTCACAGCAGAAATACCAGAGCAGCATGTGTCAGCCGTAATCCACTGTCAACGATCCTCTAAAGTGACTGTTCACGGCAACAGACGGCGGCTTACACAGGAACAAAGGAGGCCGGGAATAAATCCTGATGAACCTCCAGAACCGGGTCTGGTTCTGCTGACTCAGCTCTCTGGATCACTCTGCAGGATTTAAGTTCCCGTCCAGTTAAAGTCTGGGCTTTTATTTTGTTTGGACCATCAACTTCCTGTCACTAGGGGTGCACCGATTCATCGGCGCCAATTTTCTTATTTTTATGAGATCAGCTGATGTGGACCCAGAAATGATTCTGGAGGCTGATCAAATTACCAATCATTTAATATTTAAAAATTACATAATCAGACAGACCAAAAAATATAAAGTTATGTAGAAACGTTGGTATTTTCAGAACCAAACTGACAATAATTCATACAAGAAACAAAAAATATCAGAATCGGGAAGATAATTTTTTTTCAAATCAGTTTTTTTCAATAAAACAAATTCAGAAACTTTAACAGAAACTGTGTGTGTGTGTGTGTGTGTGTGTGTGTGTGTCTGCTGAGTTTCTGTTAAAACATGTTTGTTTTTCATTCATTGAAAAGAAAATCCTGAAATTTTACTCAAGAGTAGAAATACTTTATAACAAGATTACTCAAGTAAAAGTAAAAGTTCAGTGTAGTGAAAATACTCCAAAAAATAAATTTTAATGTTGTTTTTGTTTCCATATTTTTCAACATTTCAGTCAAAACTAATTGGCATCGACCAAAATCTGAATCAGCAGGTTGGACTTTTAAAAATCAGTAATCAGGGATCGGCCTGCAGTCTTTGCACCGATGGTCCCGTTACGTCCTGCTGTCGGACCGGACTGGTTCCGTTACGTCCTGCTGTCGGACCGGACCGGTCCCGTTACGTCCTGCTGTCGGACCGGACTGGTCCCGTTACGTCCTGTTGTCGGACCCGGACCGGACCGGTTCCGTTACGTCCTGCTGTCGGACCGGACTGGTCCCGTTACGTCCTGTTGTCGGACCCGGACCGGACCGGTCCCGTTACGTCCTGCTGTCGGACCGGTTCCGTTACGTCCTGCTGTCGGACCCGGACTGGTCCCGTTACGTCCTGCTGTCGGACCCGGACCGGACCGGTTCCGTTACGTCCTGCTGTCGGACCGGACTGGTCCCGTTACGTCCTGCTGTCGGACCGGACCGGACCGGTCCCGTTACGTCCTGCTGTCGGACCGGACCGGTTCCGTTACGTCCTGCTGTCGGACCGGACTGGTCCCGTTACGTCCTGCTGTCGGACCGGACCGGACCGGTTCCGTTACGTCCTGCTGTCGGACCGGACCGGTCCCGTTACGTTCTGCTGTCGGACCGGACCGGTTCCGTTACGTCCTGCTGTCGGACCGGACCGGTCCCGTTACGTTCTGCTGTCGGACCGGACCGGTTCCGTTACGTCCTGCTGTCGGACCCGGACCGGTTCCGTTACGTCCTGCTGTCGGACTGGACCGGTCCCGTTACATTCCGTTACGTCCTGCTGTCGGACCCGGACTGGTCCCGTTACGTCCTGCTGTCGGACCGGACCGGACCGGTTCCGTTACGTCCTGCTGTCGGACCGGACCGGTCCCGTTACGTCCTGCTGTCGGACCGGACCGGTTCCGTTACGTCCTGCTGTCGGACCCGGACCGGACCGGTTCCGTTACGTCCTGCTGTCGGACCGGACCGGTCCCGTTACGTCCTGCTGTCGGACCGGACCGGTTCCGTTACGTCCTGCTGTCGGACCGGACCGGTTCCCTTACATCCTGCTGTTGGACCGGACTGGTTCCGTTAAACGGGTCAGAACTTCCCTGCGTTGACCTCGGGTTAAACCCCGCTCGGCTCATTTGGGCTTTTCCACTTCAGCCGGGATCCATCACCTGATCCCGGCGCTCCCAGAGAAACGCTTCGGCTCTGAATTGCCATTGATGCTTCAGAGGTCAGAGGTCGCAGCAGGACGCCGCTGCGGCATGTGTTGTGGATTTTACAGGAAGCAGCTGAGCGCTGACTTATCTCCACCTGCTCCGGGACATGTGGGGCGTTTGTCTGCGCGGGAGCATGAATCAAACGCACCTCCAGTCTGGATCAGAGCCGGTCGGGCCGGAAGAGTCAGATCCTCGGATCAGGCCATGACCAGAACCGCCTTCAGGTCCGAGAAGTTCCTGATCACAAGGAGGAAAAACATCTGCTGGGATTTAGTCTGTGGTCATCAATGCTAACTAAAAAGCTAGCTGAGCTAACCCTGAAGCTAACCATAAGCTTCAGGGTTTGTTGTTCTATTGCTGCAGCGATGCACTAAGAGGACGCTAAGGCTAAAGTGCTAGCCATAAACATTAGATCTACTAGCGCTAAATTGCTAAACGAACATTGTATTTTGAAGATGCTAAGGCTAAAGTGCTAACTATAAACTGTAAACAACTGTTCCACTAATGCTAAAGCGCTAGTAAACAGGGAAAGCTAATGCTAAGTGCTAGCCTCAGTCATATTGATCCCCACCGTGTGTCGATGACACAATGTGTCCTACAACAGATTCACCCCCTTCAAAATAAGAGCATGAATATAAACGTATAGCTACTCGGAGTCAACAGTTGATAAAACTTCAGCACAAATGTTGAACTTTATTTAACTGAAAGTTTCGTTCATATTTGTAATCAAAATGCAGCTAAAAACTAGGGCTGTAGTGATACAACAATCTCATGATACGATACACGATATTCTGCTCACGATACGATATATATTGCGATATTCAGCAAACGATACAATTCAATACACTTTTGCGATTTTCTGAAAGATTTTAGAGGGACAGAGTGATTTTGGTGACATTTTGTGACTGTAATAGAGTTGGATTGAATTAATTTAACTGAAAACTGATTAAAAGCACCAACTACACAATACCTGGCTCTGGTTGGACACGGACACAGACTTAAAGTCGACAGCTGGACAAAATGAATCAAAGTGGAGAGAAAACATGTTCCTTTTAATTGAAACAGTACAAACTGAAGCTTACATGCATTTGTAAAGTAAATAAAGTGCACCAAGTACCTGCTCTGCATAGTGTGATACCTTTTAACCCTGACACTTAACATGTGAAGGAATCGCTCTAAGCCTGATGACCTAATCACTCTCCCGGCGAAGCAGCAGTGAGTGAGACAGGTGACAGTTGGACGTTACGATACTTGCAGATGAATATCGATTTTTTTCTAGGAAAGAAAATATTGATATATATCGCAAAATCGATATTATTACACAGCCCTAGTAAAAACACAAAGCACTGGGATTTTATTTGGTCTTCTCCTGACTGATACCTTTCTGATTCTCTCTGACTGGAAAACCCTGAACATCTGATCGCAGTTTGTTTTTCTGCGTATTGAAGCCTCATTAAATGTTTGGAAATGATTTGATCATGATCCCGTTTTCTAAGTAATGAAACCCAGAAATCTTCCCAGGCTGTGTGAACTCTGGAGAGCCGCTGCAGATCTGAATGCACAGATTTGCAGTGAAACGTAGAATGAAACTCCAGATTTCTCCAGATGGACCCTGGATGTTATTTTATTAGCTTTCTGCTGTTTTGTGACTTAAACGCGGTGTGAACGTGGAGGAAGGAGTGTGTCTTCATGTCGAGTCTGATCCGGTTGAAGCTCCTCAGCAGGTGAGCTCGGCCTCCTGCTGAGTGGTTAAACCTTCAGGGTTAATGAAGAACAGCTGCAGCGGCCCATTAAAGGCCGCTAAAATCACACACGGAACCACAACGCGCCTCCTGCGTGCGCCAGCCTGAAGCGACCCTCGGCTGACCTTGAACTCGCTCGCTCTGTTTTAGGGTCTCATGATTTACCAGCAGCACATGGAGCAGCTCCAGTCAGCGCGCCTCACGCTCCTCTTCCTCCAGAGACTAAAACAGTTAAAGGTGATTTTATTCCAGAAATCCGTTTTCGTTTTTCAGGATTTTCTGATTATCGCTCCTGATCTTCAGCTTTCAGCTCGTTTATATTTATGCTGAAGTTTCTCCTCTGGTCTCGTGGGTTTGATTCACTCTGAACCTCCTGCAGTCTATTTAGGATCAGTCAGGGGTGTTCAAAGTGTGGGTTGGGGGCCATCTGTGGCCCTGGGAATGAGTTTGTGTGGCCCCTGACTGCAGTTTAAAAATGGTGCAGATTTTACCCTGTGGCAAATGAAACCTTTTTAGTGAGCATGAATATTTACTGGTGAGTTCAGCTGCCAGAGGAACTCAGATTGTGTTGAGTCTTAACATGTCAAACATTTTAACACAATGACTTTATTTTTCTTTTATTACTGAAATTCCAGCTGGAACCTTTGTATTTGTATTACATTTTCGCGGTTGCTATGGCAACGGTGGACCCGAACGGATCAGACGGGGTTTACATCAGATATCGGTATCGGCCCAGATGTTCTGATCGGTGCGTCTGCCATGTTTCCATCTGACCCAGACCTCCAGAACCAGAAGGTTCTGCTGTGGTTCAGAACCGGTCTGTCAGGAAACGAGGATCGGTTCTGTTCAGAGAAACAAACATCCAGCCTGTTTATCGTCGTGGCGATCAGCTTAACAGGTTTCCTATTGATTCTGCCCGTCTCCTCTCACACACACACACACACACACACACACACACACACGCTGCGACCCAGTTCCAGCCCGCCTGTCTCCTCCGTTCTGCTCTCCGTCTCAGCGCCGCGCCTCCTGCTGCTCCCGGGTCGCTCCCTCCTGGCTGAGCGGGTCACTTCCTATTAGGACCGGGTTCTGCTTCAGCACGTCTGATTGGCCGGTCCGGGCGCCGTGGTGATGAGCCCCAGAGCTCCGCCCACATGTTGGATCACACAGAACCAGAAACCATCAGGTTTTAATGAGTCAGGTTTTACACTGTAGCTAATCTGAAAAGTGTGGAGTGCTTTTGCTTTCCTCTCCATCCCATAATATGGCTGTCTGGACTTCAGGGAGGTGAAGCTTCGCCTCCAGTTTCTTCCAGGGGATTTTCCTTCATCCTTCAGCTTCCTGTCCCACAGTATGATGCTGCCACCACCGTGTTTAACCACAGGGATGGTGTTCTGCTTTTACTCATCAAGAAGTTCTTCATCTATGACAAAATGTTTTTCCTGTTTGGTAAGAGAAATAATCTGCCAGTGGAACTGGAACTTTTAAAGAATCATTGAATTAACTCAAACTTTTATTTCTAAAAATGTTTTTAATTTAGTTTTTGAGTGTAAGGAGAACTTGCACTAGAAACTAAACCAGAAATGTTCTGGACCGTTTAGTTTTTACAGTGTATCGGACCGCGACGTTAAAACCCAAACCGGTTCTGTTCTGGTCGATTTCCTGGTTCCAAACAGGAAGTCCGGTTTCATTTCTTACACAGAGTGGCCAGCAGAACCACGGCGCTGCAGTTTGGACCCGTTCTGGGTCGGTTCTGGTCTGGTTCTGTTGTAAGGAGCTAAACATGAAGCTCTGATCCGGTCCAGAACCTGTGAGCCGGATCCGAACGGTTCCTCTGTTTCTCTGTGCTGCAGGTTTTCTGCTGCGTATCGCCGTGGAAACGCTTCACCCATCATGCGTCTAATTTTATCCTCCTGTCCTTGTTGTTCTGAGAATAAAAACTCAGACGATGTTTTTCTGCCTTCATTCTGTGGAAGGACGAGCTTTCAGAACCGACCAACCGGATCAGAACAAACTCAGGCTTACAGATTATTCTGCTTCACTCTGCAAGTTTCTGCCAAAAACTCAAAAACATTTTCAAAAGGCAGAAATTTGACTTTTCAAACTGAGAAATGTCAAAGTTTTTCTATGAAATATCAGATTAAAAGCTGTGATACAAACTGATAATTATTCCAGTTTAACATTGTTCAAGTCAAGATGATCCAACATGAAATTAACATTTTGAAAGCCAAGCTTCTTTTTTTTAAATCAAAAGTTGTCTACATCTAAAGAAAAATCCAAATTGAAACATTAAAAATTTAAACAGCTAAAGATGTAAAAATACCCAAAAACCCAAAAAAAAGAAATATTTAGTTTTATTTTAAATGAGTAACAAAAACCTGAAAATGTTTAAACTTCATTTAGATACAAATCATAAAATCTAGGAAAATGATTACTGGGTGGAAACAGTTTGATCCAGACTTTCTAATTTTATTCATCAGAATTTATTAAATATTTCTAATTTTTAAGGTTCTGATGAATCCTCAGCTGACGGATCCGACCGGCTGGTTCCTGTCACTGGGACTCCTCCTGGAGCCAAACATGTAGAGATCATGTGAATGAAGCTCTTCGTCCTCCTCCTCTTCCTCTGTCTGCTGCAGAACTGGAGCAGAACGGTTGGAAGTGACGAAGCTAAAACGGGTGATGAGCCGCAAGTCTGACCTCCTTTGGAGCTAAATTAAAACGAACCTGAATATTGACGCCTAATGAAGGCAGGAAGGTGTGTGTGTGTGTGTGTGTGTGTGTGTGTGTGTGTGCGTGTGTGTGTGTGTGTGTGTGTGTGTGTGTGTGTGTGTGTGTGATGATGAGGCTAAAGCCCGGCCTGAATACGCAGCAGAACCTGGCGCCGGGTCAGAGTTCAGGTGGAACGGGACGTTTCTGAGACATCAGGCGATGTTTTATTTTTTTGGCTGAATCAGGGATGGAACCCGTCCTGATTGGACCTCCGGATCTCCACCATCAGAACTGCCGTCCAGAGGTCAGCCGGGTAGCAGGAACTTGGACTTTCCTGATTCTGTTATCATTTGGATCACTGATCCAGTTCATCCACAGATTTTTCTTCCTGTTTTCTGACCAATCAGAGAGCAGAGAGACACGCCCACTCTCCCAGTTGACTTGGTTCTGATTGGTTCTGGAGAAACTGGACCTGATGGTTCTGTTTAATCTTTCGGACCGCCTGTGATTCTGCTTCCTGTGTGAGGGGAGTAGTAACGCTGCGGCTCCCCAGAAACGGCGGTAATCACCGTAGCAACGTAGCATTAGCTGTTAGCTGCTAGCTGTTAGCGCGGCTGAAAGGAGGAAGCTGGTGGAGTATTTGTTTCTTTCGGGCCGGTTCTAGTCGGGTTGAGGCCCAAAGCAGCGGGACACACCTGTCACCAAGGTGTGTGTTGGAGACCAGAAATAAACACACTTAGCTTTGTCCCTGCATGGAGTCACTGATACATAACTCTGAGTGTGTGTGTGTGACTGAAACAACATCAAGCAGAAGATGGGAGGTCTCTCTCCACAGGCTGGTAATTTCCTCTGGGTGTGTGTGTGTGTGTGTGTGTGTGTGTGTGTGTGTGTGTGTGTGTGTGACAAAGTGACAGCTGAGCGACGGAGCGCTGACACAGGAGAGGAGGAACGACAGAAATGTTAGGAAGGTGGAGGAAGAGGAGGGGCGGATAGCAGGCAGGAGAGGAGGAGCAAAAATGGGGATGGATGGATGGATGGATGGATGGATGGATTATGAAGTTCTTTCAGTTTTATTATTTCCGTTTCTGCATTTTCGTTCTTTAATCTCGGGGATTTTGGGACAAGAATTTCTGATAATTTCATTTTTTTATTTTATTTTATTTTTTTTACATAGTTTTTATTTAATTTTACACAAACTATTAATCCAATGTTAAATAATTTTTACTTGTTTTATAAATAGTTTGTTACATTTTTATTTAAAGAGTTTTTCTATTTTTTCTAGAATCAAAAACAGTAAAAACAGTGATTTGTAAATTCAATTATTGATTTAATTGTTATAAATTATTATTTAAGTTATCTATTATATGTTATTAAATGACATATTTTTGTTTATTTCTATTGTTTTAGCCATCTTAATATTAAAGATTTACACACATATAAAAAGCTGTAAATTCAATTTATTAATTTTTTAAATATTAGTTTTTAGAAACAAACCATAAGAATCATACTGATATTAATAATAATTTATAATTGATAAATTATATTCATAGTGCAATCACAATAACAAGAGTAAATATTTAATATTTGTTTCTCGCTATTCTTGGTCAGATTTAATTTATTTTAATATATTTTTTATGTTTATTCTGTAACCCCTTAGACCCAAATGTGAATTATTTATTAAACATAAATTTATTTATTATTGTTGGAGGAAGCAGACGTTTCCTGGATGTTCAGACTGAAGCTGCTTCTCTGTCCAAACACACCAGAGGGACGTCCCCGTCCCCGTCCCCCTGGGACGGCAGCACAAAGGTGCAGCGCGGGTTGCCAGGTTGCTGCTGTGAGTTGCCAGGTTGGTGTGGGTGTCAGTATCAGGCTGAACAGACAAACAGCTGCAGAGAGAGACGCCAGCTGGACGTCCAACTCAGACGTCCTCTTTGTCTTCAGACACAGACACACACACACACACACACACACACACGCACACACACACACACAGAGGTTAAAGTGAAGAAGCTTCTTCTACTGGGCCTGATGAGGCTAATTACCCACAATGCCGTCTGTTGTTTGGAGCTTTAGCATCAGATGAAACTGTTGCTTAATTCATGACTTTTCTTCTTCTGTTTTCTTTAGCTCGTTCATTCTTTGCTCTCCATATTTTCTTCTTCTTCTCTCGTAATCTTCCAGACTTTTTATGTTGTTTTTGACTTTTTCTCGCTCTTAGTTCGTATGAAACGGTTTCTTCTTTCTCTCCTCTGAGCCAATCAGCTGTTAGTTTCCTGGATCCTTCCCAGCCCCCTGATTGGCTGACAGCAGTGATGATTAGTGCTTTAGAGTTAGCGCAGTTGGCTTTTAGTTAAAGAAACACAAACATTAAAAGTCATGTTTTTGAGTTCTGTGTTTTCTAGCAGAGAAAGAGACAGCGATGCGTTCAGGGAACATCTGGAACGTTGGATAAATGCGTGTTGGTGAAGCTGCAGGTCTCATATGAACATGGACCTGCTCTAGATACCAAATTACTGCCCACTTTCCACTCGCAGTCTGCGTTTATGTTTTTCATTTTTTCCTCCATGTTTGTTTAGTTTCCAGTGTATTTTATGGTGGTTACCATGGTTACCTCGCTGCTAGAAAACTGTTAGCGCCCAGCTGGGGTTCGCATGTTCTCCGGTTCGTCTCAGAAACGAGCGAACGCTTTAATATCTACATGTTTACGTCATAGATCATATCAAAAAACAAAATGAAGGTGAGATCAGCATCCAGTTTAAAGTATTTATTTAATCTTATAATTTTAAGTGGATTTATAAATCAACTTCAGGGAATATTTCAGACCTGCAGAGTCCAGGAGACAATTTTAATCCTCACATGATTATTTGAAGTATTTATTTTGAAGATCCGTTGATGTTTTTTGTTTTAATGAGCCTGAATGTTTCTCTGTTGGATGATAATTCTGCACATGATTCAACCAGAATCCAGTCGGAGGAAAACAGCCGGTTTCCTCTGTACTTATTCACTGAAACGGCTCCAACATCAAACACTCACACACCGATGCATGCATGCTGCACATGCAAACTCATGCAAGGACACATAGCTTTCTATTTCTGTGTCTGTATCTCTTATTTCAGCCTGTTGTTCTCTGTTTATCAATTCACGTCCTGCAGCTCCTCCGTCTGAATTTATTATCCACGCTCCAAACAGCAGAGTTAAATCTGTAGTAAATACAGTCGTGCCGTTGTGTTCCTGCCTGGGCGACGACACCTTCAGGGGTTATCAGAAATCTGTGAGATGGACAGCTGCACGTTTCCTCAGCGGCCGAGGTGGTAAAAAATACAGCGACAAAATGAGACGGCCAGGAGAAAACGAGCCGAGTCGACCTGATAGATGATGTTCACATAGGAGCAGAGGACAGAGGAGGTGAAGATGGAAGAACTAAAGACATAAAGATGTAAACGAACAGAAAAACTATTAAAGGAACCAAGACAAGAAGTTTTAGGGAAGTGGAGAATGGAAAGATGCAAATAAAGATGCAAAAACAGCTGAAAACATGGGAAATTTAAGAAGTTCTGTAAATGCAGGGGTGGAGCTAAGAGGTGCCTTGGGGTGCCCACTGCCCTCTTCTCCCTGAAAATCCAATTTTGTTAATCAATTTTCATACAACTTAAATAGATCTCTAAATATTTCATGGAGTTTAAATATGGAAAAATAGATAAAAAACAAAACAAAGATTCAATAAAATAGAATAAATATTATTTATAAAAGAGAAAAATATTATATCTTTCTGTTATTCATCTCGATTTGTTTCTGTTTGCTAACAAAGGAGGTCAGTTAGGCTGACAGATTGGTTGACGTCTAAAACAAAAGCTCATTTTTTGCACGTTTCCTATGAAAAAAAAGGCTGAATAAATTTATGATCGTACAGTATAGTCAAAGTTCACATTTATTACAGTGTTTAGCTCAAACAGCTAGCCTGTCAGTGTTTGTTCTACTGAACCAATCAGCCTTATAGGATGGTTTATATAAAAGCAAATTCACGAGTTAGACTCGCCTAGTCAAAGTCCAGACCTAAATCCAACTGAGAGTGCCATATAAATCAGAAAAAATCCCTTAAAACATCCTAAATGTTTTTACAGCTTTTGTTTTTATCAAACATGAAGGATTTATTGTTCATCATCAGGGTTTCTAGTGGCGGCTAGCGGCGGCTAGCAGCTGATGCTAATAATAATACTGATGCTAGTCCCAGGACACGATGCCCAGTTTATGACGTCTGAGCTGCAGAATATGATGAGTTCTGCAGGTTCTGGTTCTGGCTTTTATTCAGGCTGTAGGACTCTGGGCCGTCGTCCAGCTACGTGTGACTGCAGAAGTGAATCCCATTTCTAATTTGTTTTCCTTTCAGAACGTTTTCTTCAGGTGGAAAATGTTCAGATGGGTCCTTTCAAGCTGTTATTGGAGGTTTTTGTTGGACGTGAAGCGTCTTTCTTCCTCCTGGAGGGTCTAACGACGCCATAAAGCATTTTATCTGCAACGCGACCTTGACCAGAACATGAACTGATGCCAGCTCCTGTACGCGCACGTGTGTGTGTGTGTGTGTGTGTGTGTGTGTGTGTGTGTGTGTGTGTGTGTTAATAACCTCAGCCAACACAATCAGTCCGGAGTGTAGCTGAGACAATAGAGCCCGTTAATACAGAAATGAGGATGCCCGCTCTCTGTGTGTTGACTTGTTTTTGTCTGCATGTTTTGACCTTTCTGGGATAAATGACTCTCTGGGTTGCCATGGAAACGCACGTTGTCCCAATGGGACCAAACTTTTTTTTTTTTTACTGACAGCAAGTTTAGCTGATGACGATCCGGGAGTTTGATATTCTGAAAGTCTAGAAGCATCCAGTACGGTGGCCCATAAGGACAAAAACACGAGGCTGATGGGAAGGTTCTGGTACCGAACAGGAACCAGTATGGCCGGTATGGCTTCAAACCATTAGCATCAAGCTAAATATTTAGTTTAAGCTAACTATTTTGTTAGTAAGCTTGATGTTTAACTTGATGACTAAATATCTTGATAACAAGTTAAATATTTATTTTATAAATTCTATATTTAGTTCAAACTAAATATTTATTTTCTATAAATGTTCACAAAATCCAGTATTGTGTTTGCTGACAGTCCACCTCTGGTTATCGGCAAGTTAATTTATGTATTAGCTAAATAATTAGCTAGCTTGCTATTTAATTTCAAACTAAATATTAAACTTGCTAACTAAATATGCTAAAACTAAATAATTGCTAAAACTTAATAAAACCTCCAGTCCAGCCTGACATTTACAGCACTCCAGGTGAGAGATGAGCTCAGGAAGATAAAGATCAGGAAGGCTGCAGGTCCAGATGGCATCAGCTCAAGGCTTCTCAAGGCCTGTGCAGATGAGTTGTGTGACGTGACCGAGCACATCTTTAATCTCAGCTTGAGGTTAGGGAAAGTACCACAGCTGTGGAAGACATCCTGCGTGGTACCAGTGCCAAAGACCCCACACCCAAAAGACCTCAACAGCTACAGGCCGGTTGCATTGACGTCTCATCTGATGAAGACCTTGGAGAGACTGCTTCTTGCCCACCTCCGCCCCCTGGTGAGTCCATTTATGGACCCACTTCAGTTTGCCTATCAACCTGGCATTGGAGTGGAGGATGCCATCATCCACCTTCTACACAGCTCTCTTTCTCACCTGGAGAATACTGGTAGCACAGTGAGAATCATGTCTTTTGATTTCTCAAGTGCTTTCAACACCATCCAACCCCTGATACTGAAGGACAAACTGGAGTACACGGGTCTGGACAACCACCTCATTACCTGGATCCTAGATTACCTTATAGAACAGCCACAATATGTGAGGACCCAGGGTTGTCAGTCAGACAAGGTTGTCTGCAGCACCGGGGCTCCACAAGGAACAGTCCTTGCCCCCTTCCTCTTCACTCTCTACACTGCTGACTTCAGGTACAGCTCTGCCAGCTGTCACCTGCAGAAGTTCTCGGATGACTCTGCTATTGTCGGTCTCATCAAGGACGATGACGATGAGGAGTACAGAGAACCGACTCAGAGCTCTGTGGAATGGTGCCAGAGGAACTGTCTGCAGATCAACACAGGAAAAACAAAAGAACTGGTGGTGGACTTCCGCAGGTCCAAACACTTTCCTGCTGTGCCAGTGAATATTCAGGGAATGGACATTGAAATCGTGAGGTCCTACAGGTACCTGGGTGTTCACCTTAACAACAAGCTGGACTGGACTGACCACACAGCTGCCCTCTACAAGAAAGGACTGAGCAGACTGCATCTCCTGAGGACACTCAGGTCCTTCAGTGTGCGGGGGGCTCTTCTCAGGACCTTTTTGATGCTGTGGTGGCATCAGCCATCTTTTATGGAGTGGTCTGTTGGGGCAGCAGCATCTCCACTGCTGACAGGAGGAGACTGAACAAGATCCTCAGGAAATCCAGCTCTGTCCTGGGGTGTCCTGTTGACCCAGTGGAGGTGGTGGCAGAGAGGAGAATGAGGACTAAGCTCCAGCGCATGCTGGCATACCCTTCCCACCCCATGCCCCTCTCTGACAGCACTGAGCAGCTCCTTCAGCGCCCGGCTGCGGCACCCTAAGTGCGTGAAGGAAAGATACCGCAGGTTTCCTTCCAGCCGCCGTCAGACTGTATAATACCCACTGCTCTAAGTAGTTCACCACTCTCTACTACAGGCAATAAACCTGGAAATTGTTTATTCATTTATATTTCGAATAATACTGTTTTTTAGTATTTCTATATTCACTTGATTTTACTGTGTATATATAGTTTTTCATATTGGTTTTGCTTTTTATACTGCTGTAACAATGTAAATCTTATAATTAGCTTGCCAAGTATTTTATTTGAAGCTAATTATTTAACTTGCTAACTAAATATGTAGTTTGAAACAGTGAATGAATGAAAAACACAATGAAAATATGACTTTAAAAATGAAACTACAGTCTTTGCTCTTTGTCAGGCTAAATAACCTACTTGTTGCTGCACCTTTTCCTGCCGACTTCATCAGCAGATAATTCTCTCTGAATGAAAGCATTGCGTTGTGTGAAGCTCTAGCTAGTCAGGAAGCTAACCACTGCTACGCTGTTAGCTTAAGGTCTGGAGATGTTTCTGTGGTGGAAAAACGCCGTTCATCTTCAGTGTCGCCTCTTTGTGTAACCATCTGTGTTTGGGTTGGATGTAGGTCAAAGGTCACCCACATGACCTGAAACTATCACCTCCATTAGTCGCTAGTGTGAAGCTGACATCCATCAGGCTAATCGTGTCTCTGTAAGCAAGAAGGTTTGATCAAGCTCATGGAAAACCTTCAGTTTTACTCGCATTTTAAAGGTAAAACTGGAGAAAAATTATAAAAATATATTAAGTTTATCTGATTTCTTCATATTCTGAGTTATCAGCCTTCCTGGAGTCGCCTCCTCTCTGCGATGAGTCAGGACAGGTGAGGAGCAGCAGGACGGTCTTGATGCTAACGCGCAGAGAGCCGCACGCTGGCCCGCGCTGGTCTGCAGGGTGAAGTCACACAGGTCCGAGTGTTCACCGAGTTAATGAGTCAGGCCCGATCAGTCAGGCCCGCTGGGAGCAGAACCGACTGATCCGAGTGGCTCTGACAGGCCGGCCGTGCAGGACGCCGCTTCACGGCCAAAACCAGAGAGAGACAGGAAACCAGAGAGAGAGAGACAGGAAACCAGAGAGAGAGAGACAGGAAACCAGAGAGAGAGAGACAGGAAACCAGAGAGAGAGAGAGACAGGAAACCAGAGAGAGAGAGACAGGAAACCAGAGAGAGAGAGAGACAGGAAACCAGAGAGAGGGAGACAGGAAACCAGAGAGAGAGATAGAGACAGGAAACCAGAGAGAGAGAGAGAGACAGGAAACCAGAGAGAGAGAGAGAGACAGGAAACCAGAGAGAGAGAGAGAGACAGGAAACCAGAGAGAGAGAGAGAGAGAGACAGGAAACCAGAGAGAGAGAGAGAGAGAGACAGGAAACCAGAGAGAGAGAGAGAGAGAGACAGGAAACCAGAGAGAGAGAGAGAGAGACAGGAAACCAGAGAGATAGAGACAAGAAACCAGAGTGAGAGAGACAGGAAACCAGAGTGAGAGAGACAGGAAACCAGAGATAGAGACAGGAAACCAGAGATAGAGACAGGAAACCACAGAGAGAGAGACAGGAAACCACAGAGAGAGAGACAGGAAACCAGAGTGAGAGAGACAGGAAACCAGAGAGAGAGACAGGAAACCAGAGAGAGAGTGAGAGAGAGACAGGAAACCAGAGAGAGAGTGAGAGAGAGACAGGAAACCAGAGAGAGAGAGGGAGACACGAAACCACAGAGAGAGAGAGAGACAGGAAACCAGAGAGAGAGAGAGAGACAGGAAACCAGAGAGATAGAGACAGGAAACCAGAGAGATAGAGACAGGAAACCAGAGAGAGAGAGAGAGACAGGAAACCAGAGAGAGAGAGAGAGACAGGAAACCAGAGAGAGAGAGAGAGACAGGAAACCAGAGAGATAGAGACAAGAAACCAGAGTGAGAGAGACAGGAAACCAGAGTGAGAAAGACAGGAAACCAGAGAGAGAGAGACAGGAAACCAGAGAGAGAGAGACAGGAAACCAGAGAGAGGGAGACAGGAAACCAGAGAGAGAGAGAGAGAGACAGGAAACCAGAGAGATAGAGACAGGAAACCAGAGAGAGAGAGAGACAGGAAACCAGAGAGATAGAGACAGGAAACCAGAGAGAGAGAGAGACAGGAAACCAGAGAGAGAGAGAGAGAGAGAGACAGGAAACCAGAGAGATAGAGACAAGAAACCAGAGTGAGAGAGACAGGAAACCAGAGTGAGAGAGACAGGAAACCAGAGATAGAGACAGGAAACCAGAGATAGAGACAGGAAACCACAGAGAGAGAGACAGGAAACCACAGAGAGAGAGACAGGAAACCAGAGTGAGAGAGACAGGAAACCAGAGAGAGAGACAGGAAACCAGAGAGAGAGTGAGAGAGAGACAGGAAACCAGAGAGAGAGTGAGAGAGAGACAGGAAACCAGAGAGAGAGAGGGAGACACGAAACCACAGAGAGAGAGAGAGACAGGAAACCAGAGAGAGAGAGAGAGACAGGAAACCAGAGAGATAGAGACAGGAAACCAGAGAGAGAGAGAGAGACAGGAAACCAGAGAGAGAGAGAGAGACAGGAAACCAGAGAGAGAGAGAGAGAGAGACAGGAAACCAGAGAGATAGAGACAAGAAACCAGAGTGAGAGAGACAGGAAACCAGAGTGAGAGAGACAGGAAACCAGAGATAGAGACAGGAAACCACAGAGAGAGAGACAAGAAACCAGAGTGAGAGAGACAGGAAACCAGAGTGAGAGAGACAGGAAACCAGAGATAGAGACAGGAAACCACAGAGAGAGAGACAAGAAACCAGAGTGAGAGAGACAGGAAACCAGAGTGAGAGAGACAGGAAACCAGAGAGAGAGACAGGAAACCAGAGAGAGAGTGAGAGAGAGACAGGAAACCAGAGAGAGAGAGGGAGACACGAAACCACAGAGAGAGAGAGAGACAGGAAACCAGAGAGAGAGAGAGAGACAGGAAACCAGAGAGATAGAGACAGGAAACCAGAGAGAGAGAGAGAGACAGGAAACCAGAGAGAGAGAGAGAGACAGGAAACCAGAGAGAGAGAGAGAGACAGGAAACCAGAGAGAGAGAGAGAGACAGGAAACCAGAGAGAGAGAGACAAGAAACCAGAGTGAGAGAGACAGGAAACCAGAGTGAGAGAGACAGGAAACCAGAGATAGAGACAGGAAACCACAGAGAGAGAGACAAGAAACCAGAGTGAGAGAGACAGGAAACCAGAGTGAGAGAGACAGGAAACCAGAGAGAGAGACAGGAAACCATAGAGAGAGTGAGAGAGAGACAGGAAACCAGAGAGAGAGAGGGAGACACGAAACCACAGAGAGTGAGAGAGAGACAGGAAACCAGAGAGAGAGAGAGACAGGGAACCAGAGAGAGAGAGACAAGAAACCAGAGAGAGAGAGAGAGGAAACCAGAGCGAGAGAGAGAGACAGGAAACCAGAGAGATAGAGACAGGAAACCAGAGAGAGAGAGAGAGAGACAGGAAACCAGAGAGATAGAGACAGGAAACCAGAGAGAGAGAGAGAGAGACAGGAAACCAGAGAGAGAGAGAGAGAGACAGTAAACCAAAAACCTGGTTTTATTCAGTGAAATCAGGATGTGGTCGTCTAACTGACCAATCAGTGTTGAGACGTTTCATCCATAAATCATCTTCAGCTCCTCATTGGCTCAGTTTGTTTACAGAAGGAAAATCCACAGAAATGAAGGGTTTATCTAATGAGACGTGATTCTCTGAGATGGAATCCTGCAGCAGATCCATCAACAGTCCTGACGCGCCGCCATCCGTCCGCCATTTTGAAACTTTGGGACCAGATTGTTGGATTTCCTTCTTCGTTGTGTAGATCTTTATCGGTTCTGTCTTCTTTGGGATTCTTCAGATCATTTAGATCTGCAGCTGAATGAGAAACACTCGGAGTCCAAAGCGGGGTTCAGGGGCCATATGTGGCCCTTGGAGTAGCTGTGTGGCCCCTTGATGCAGCTTAGATAGAGACTTTTTGTGTTTTTCAAACAAACTTAACAAATTTATGTTAGAAAATTTTAGGAATTAAACAATGTTTTTCTTTTTTACCTTGTGCCACTAATCTGCAACTTTTTACTCAGAAACAAACTTAGCAGTAAGTAAAATGGGATGAGAGACAGTGCTGCTGGGGAGGGAGCGGTGACGCTGCAGCGGTTCTGCAGAACATTACCTCAGCAGATGTGGGGGAATCTCGTTCTGCATCGCCATGGCGACGCCCCGGTCCCCTCCGTCCTCTGCCAGCCGGGCTTGGCGTCCTGCCTGGATCCACTGATTCATGTCCGGCGGGTCGGCAGTGCCGTGACCGAACGCACCTTCTCCTCTCAGACTAATTGGATTGAAGGTGCTGCGCTTTCCCACTGAAACACGGGACCTCGAACGCACCGCGTAGTCCATACATGTCCTGCTGGGTCCCATCAGGGTCCCATCAGTTCAGTCTAAAACTGATCGGTTTGTCTTGTTGAGTCAACATTTATTCAGACCGTTTCAGTTTCTGATTATCTGATTGGTCAGACTGAAGCACCAGCCAGTGGGAAGTTTTGAATAAGCCAGGGAAGCAGCAGCGCCCCCTAACTGTGCTGCCTCCAAACTGCAGCCCAGAGCTTCCAGGAAGTTCCTGGTTCTGGAGGAGGAACGGGTTGAGATGAAACGATGTGCAGCAGAACCATTACGGACCGGTCCACCGGACCAGCAGAACTTCCCTTCAGAGGCTGTGCAGATCCGTGGGAGCCCGTCTGCAAGCTACACTGTAAAAAATAAACATTTTATTTATTTAGCCTCTCCTAGGAGAAACAAAGGCAGTTCATTTTTCAGTCATATTATTCAATTTAACAATTAAATCTTTAGCTAACTAGCTAAATAGTTAGCTTGTTTTCTAAGAAGCTAATTAATTAGCTTGTTAGATAATTAGTTATGTATCAATAAGTGGAAGTGGACTACCAAAATAAAAGCTTGTACTTCTGATTTTCTTTATGATCTCTTGCTTTTGAATCGTGTTGTTTCGTCTTTATCACAGTTGAGTTTCTCAGCGATCATTGTTGCATCCGACCCATTAGTTTTGGATTTAGTTTTATTTTGAAAGTCTAGCTTTTCCAGGATTGATGGTTCTTGTTTTTATGGGTCCATTTAAAGGTTCTGATCGGTTCTGCTGCTGAGATGAAGTTCTACAGTCAAACCGTTTCATTCATATCGACTCCATCTGGGGAACGTGACCCCACAACATGCTGCTGCCACCACCGTGTCTCACTGCGGGTTTGATGCTCTTCTGGCGGTCGGTTTTTGGTTTCATGATTTCTGAATGTGAACCAGAGGAATCATCACAGGAGTGGATCTGGAACTTAAACCCTCAATTTTCATAAATCTAAAATATTCCTGAAGGGTTTTTAGCCTCTTGGATGTTTTTGTTGCAGAATTTGGACTAAATGAAATTTAATCTGCTGTCGGTAAAAAGGATCAGTTTGTTCCAGAGGAGGAAACGCTGCGAGGTTCGCTAAAGAACCCGATGGAGGCTGCATGAGAGGAAGAGCGCACACACACACACACACACACACACACACACACACACACACACACACACACACACACACACACACACACACACACACACACACACACACACACAGGAGCAGTGCCTGGAAGCAGCAGTAAACAAGCTGCATCCAACACTAAGAACGTCTTCAGTGAATCTTTTTACCTGATTCTCCCTTTGTGGGAAGATAAAGGCTGTTTCTACTTTAGTTTTTATTCTTGAGTGTAAAAACAAACATTTGGATCTCTGGTTTCCTCAAACTGACTTTAGTTTGGTTTGGTTTTTAGTTTCCCTTCAGTTTTTAACAGTTTACACACAACAGCAGGATTTACCTTATTTAAGCTCTGATGTTTATAACTGGAGACATTAATGTTCATGTTCACAGCAGAAAAAGTAAAATGGAGCTTATTGTTTCTGACATGTTGAACATTTCTTGGTGTGTCTGAGTGTGTAACTAGCAGATTGCTAAAGATAGTCTAACATTTAAAACTCCTGGTTCGTCTGCCGTTGTTCAGATTACTAAAATCTTCCTTTCTACCTGCAATGCATCTTGGGAAAGTGTGAGCTGGGGAATATGCATCACAGTGACTTAATAAACATTAAAATGTGATCTCTGAATGTTTCTGCCCCTGAATTTGAACCCAAACCCAATGAGCTGAAAATCCAAGATGGCCGACGCGTAAGGCTAGCTGAAGGAACAGCCGGTTTGGTTCCTAGGAAGCCCGCCTCATGTTTTCACTCTATTAGTGATCGCGCCTCGTCAGTGTATAGATATATGAAATGTAAAGAGATAAATCAAAGTTAAATAAGAGCTATTGGAGCTGATGGTGGTTGCCATGGTAACTGAGCATAAAACAAGCTAATCTCTGGTTTTCTGGCTTTCAACTGGACTTGGTTGAATATTTATAAACATAATTCATTTTTTGGCCATTAGTTTAGGAAGGTGGTGATATAATATTCAGTGTATCTTCCAGTCAGACTGCCTTATCGTTGCTGTCATGTTGCTGCTTGTAGATAATTTCAGCAGGTTTATTGTTTCCCTGATGAGTCCTGAGCTTTTAGTACGTGACAAAGTGTGGCAGCAGAATGGAAAGCAGGGCTGAGGAGCTCATCAGGAGCTACTGTACTTGACGTGTGTGTGTGTGTGTGTGTGTGTGTGTGTGTGTGTGTGTGTGTGTGTGTGTGTGTGTGTGTGTGTGTGTGTGTGTGTGTGACTGAGTGGATGACAACATTTGATAAGAACAGGAACCAGAGCCAACTTTTCCTTTCATGTGGACACAAACACACTGCAGAAATCAGATTTGAGAGCTGTGAAGAAGAAATGCATGAAGGCTTGAAAAACGAGGCCTGTCCAATCATTGGATTAGGCTCCGCAGCAGATGGCCTGGACACACACCTGTTAAACACTCACACACTCTCAGTCTAGGCTTTTGAAGCTAACAGCATTAGCTGCTAGCATGCTTCGCTTTCTTCTGCTTGGCTGCGGTAAACCACTACTGTCCACTGGGATTTCTAAATGAACCAGTAAAAGTTACCAGATTATTACTTTCTGAATATTCAGCAGATAAACAGGAAGCCAAACGAGGGTTTGAGGATCTTTCAGCTGCTGTAGCTAATGTAGAAATCACTCATTTATCAGGTCAATCAGTTTGATATGCTTATGGTATATCAAAGGTTAGCATCTATAAGAGCATCTAACTTTTATAGATTCTATAAACTAGCAGCTATTATAGTTGCTACATTAGCAGCTAATATGTTTGCTATCAGTTAGCAGCTGCTGTAGTGGTGGCAGGTTGGCAGCTAATGCTGTTGTTGCAGGTGAGCAGGTAACATATTTTCCACATGTTAGCAGGTATTATAGTAGCCAAATGATAGCAGCTATAACAGCGGTCGCAGGTTTGAAGCTAGTTTAGTTGCTACATGATAACAGCTAATATGTTTAAAACAAGCGAGCAGCTGCTGGAGAATGTTGTTAGAAGCTTGTAATGACATTAGCCTTTATCTGGTATAATAAATAATGACTGTTTGTTACACTGCTTTACCTAAAATGCCTTTTGAAGATCTGTTCGCTAATCTTTGGCGTTTTGATGGTTACATATTTGTGAAAATATGCAACCCAGAAAGTAGCATCAACATTCCTTTAGTGTTAACATGTTACATTCAGGCTTCATTTATTCCTCTAACAGATATTTTAGTATATAATTACTACACAGTTTGTACTTATTTATCTTTTCAGTCACTGCTAGAAAGTTAAATCTAATTGTTCGTATGATTCCTGGCCCCCTGACAGTCGACGGCACCTTAAAACAGACCAAGCTGCAGATTATTGACTGTAACATTCATACATTCAGCAGACAGTTGTTGCTTTTATGGGATCTCCTGTTGAAACTGGAACAAAGACCAACTGATGATTCAGAAACGAAGGGAACCCAGAGCGTACAGTAAGGAGCGTCAGGAGGAGGTAGATGAGTTTCTCAGGCTGATTGCTGGCTGTTGGAGCCTCTGAGTGCGGCTCTAATGACGAAGCCTGCGATGCTGTGGGTCGTCCTGAGCGGCAGGTCGCCGTCTCAGAGGACGTAATCAACCTGGCAGAGAAGAAACCGCCAAATCATCCTCACTCTGCAGGTCCTCGAATCAAACGCTCCTCATCTCATGATTTAACAATCCCAAATATTCTCAACAGGTGTCTGAACAGTCTGACACCCGATTACAGGAGGAGGCTCGTTTCTGGAGCAAAGGCATAAAAATGTGAAAATACTCTTGGTTTCTGTTTGAGGCATGCTTCGGTTGGTGAAGAGGGAAGCAGAATAACGATAAGAAATGCTGGACGTCTAAGCGTGTGGTCTGTGTGTCTGCAGCTGGTATACCGGGCCAGTTAGCAGCAGGATCAGGATGAGAAGATGGCTGGCTACGTGTTTCCAATGGGACCAGAGAGCTTTAAGCGCTTCACGCCGGACTCCCTGGCGGCCATCGAACAGCGCATCGCCCAGGAGGAGGCCCGACGCAAAAAGCAGTACCAGGAGGTACGTATGGACCCGCCTGGCGCCCGCCTGGGCCGGCGCCCGCCTGGGAACACTAACCAGAAACGGAAACAGGAAGTAACCAGTTTCCTCCTGAACGGGTTGTCAGCTAACCCAGGTTAGCCTTTATTGTTGGCTAACATCCATCATTATCTGTAAATGAAAAATAATAAAGTTTTTCTTATCAACATTAGTGGAACTCCGTAGTTAAACCTGTTAATGTTTTCCACTGAAATCTGGAGGCAACATTTTGTTTAAAACTGAAACTGTTTAGTTCCTGAGTGAAGCTGCCCTCCACCGAGGTCAGAGGTCATCATCAAAAGCAACACAAATGAAAATGTTTGCTGCACAAACATATTTGAGTTGATTGACACAAAATTTAGTCTGTTTTGAAGAAAGTTGAGGTCCAACTTCACTCAGATTAAAACCCAGGAGGATTTTTGTTTTGTTGGGTCAAATTGTGATGCTAAGCTAACTGACGCTACGTTAGCGCTCAATTCAGAGTTTTTGGCTGAAATGCGATTTAATTTTTCTTTTAATTTTGTTTTTTGTGTAGTATTTCATACATTTCATTAAATGCGACTTCTGTGTGACTCGTTTGGGGTTGGAAAGCGTAAAGATGGCCGCCACCGCCATCTGTGGATGGATTTTATCGTTTTCTCAGAGCATCGTCACCAGATCAGAACCAGACGAACCGTTGTTCATGTCCAGTTTTACTGTCTGGTTGTTTTATTATTATGACGCATCAGTAACGTAAGAGTCGGATAAAATGCGACATCTGAGTTAGTTCCACATATAGAGGAACTTTGTATGCAGATTTTTGGGGCGAGTAGATCTGAACTGGGCCTCTTAGGTTGCTCTGAAAAAATCAGATAAGAGCAAAATAAATCGGATTCGGGTCGCATTTGCCAGTTTTGCTCCAAAACAGAAAGTTCCTGTTCCCTCACTGAAAATACAAACAAAATGAAGGCAGACGAAACGCCATAATCATAAATGTTGTTTTGTCTGTAAGGACCTGGGCGATGTGGAGCTGCCCCGGCCCCGGCCCGACCTGGAGGCGGGGAAGCAGCTGCCCCGGATCTTTGCCGACATCCCGTCTCACCTGGTGGGCGTTCCCCTGGAGGACATCGACCCCTACTACTTCAGGGACCAGAGGGTAGCGTCCTGTCCACATGGTTCTGACCAGACACAAATCTAAGCTTTTCACAAGATCCTGAATTTATTTCCAGGTTTTGGCAGTGAAAGGCTTCCGTAATTCTGCTCTTGAAATTCAAAGCAGTTATTCAGAGAAAAACGGCTAAAACCTGCATTATTTATTATATCTGTGTGTAAAATATTAAATGATTCTTTATCACTTTTAGTTGAAGTTATGACAGAACAGCTGGTGGCTCCAGATCTGCAGGCCTGTTCTGATGAATGAGTCCAAACACAAAACATCCAAATAATCCTGACTTCCATCATTCATTCATGTTTATCTCATAAAACCCGCAGGAAGTGACTGTTTGATTTCTAAGGCTCAGGTTGGGTCCTGTAGAAGAAAACGGTTAAATTATTTTTTGCAGTGTGGAGCAGTAGGATTTGCTGTTTTTGCAGTGAAGCGTTTCTGTTTCTCTGGCAGACTTTCATAGTGCTGAACAAAGGGAAGGCCATCTTCCGCTTCAGCGCCACGTCGGCGCTCTACATGTTCAGCCCGTTCCACCCCATCCGCAGGCTCGCCATCCGGATCCTGGTCCATTCATATCCTTCACTCTGCTGGGGGTCAAAGGTCAGTCAGGCTGGGTTGGTGAGAACTCAACCCGGTTGGACCTGATCTGTTGAGGCAGATCTGTGTTTGATGGAGTTTAAAGAGAACGGACGGTCATATTTAGACGATTAAAGGGACATTTCACAGATTTTACTCCCAGGTATCGGCTCAGTAAATGTCCTGGTTTTTAGTCCATCTGTGTTTTCAAACATGCAGAAACAAGGCGCTGTTCAAACATCAGGAAACAGATTCTGGTTCCGACTCTAATCTCCACTGACCACAAACATCTCTGCTGACTTTTAATTTCAGATAAAGTCACTTGTTCTGCTCCCAGCCCAGCGATTAGCGCTGCCTTTAAATGGCAGCGAATAGATGGTGATGTAAGTGCATTTCCTCCATTAATCAACAAAATAATTAAGCTACTTTTTCTAAAAGCACTTGCTGCTGAAACACCAGCACACTGACTTATCCCATTAAAAGCTCAATTATGGCTGCAAACAAATCTATTTTCTTTCCTCCGAACATTAACAGCTCAGCAGGCTGGGCGGCTCTGCCTGGATGTAGCTGGAAGAAAACCACCAGTTTGTTCTGCAGGACGAATGTTTTTATTTCAGGATGCAGAAAAGTCCGGTTTGGTTGGAGAGGTGTGAATGCTAATCGACCTCTGAACCTCAGTCTGGGTTCAGTTGAAGTGACTTTGGTTTGGTTTGAATTCGTATGTGAGCGCCCCCACAGGCCAGGAGGGGAACAGGGTGCTCAGAGGGTTTGACTCAGAGCCTCTGAAGCTACATGTTAGCATTTACATGCTATTTTAGGCTAGCATAGCTTCACTGCTAGGCTAACTCCTTTTAGCACAACCACAGTCTTTTCCATCAGATCATGTAGAAGCAGAAATTAAACCCCAGGGAGCTGAAAGCAGCAGCTCTGTTTCCCTGTTTGTTGTTAGCGGATGTTGCTTGTGCGTCAGATTTACGGGGGTACCAGAAACATGTAGATACAAAGGTTCCTCTCTGGACTTTTGTTAATAAAAAATATAAAAGATGAAATTAAAAATGAAAGTGTTGAAATTTTTGATGTAATTGCCACAAACTTAAATGCTGGTGTTGAAAAGTGGTTTAAATCAATAAACTCCACATAGAGACTTTATGCAATTAATTATACTTTCAAATCTACTGATATTTATTGATTCTCTCATGGGGAAAAAAAGGAAAAATAGTAAAATTAACATTTTAGTGATATTTTTTGGTAACACTTTATTTGAAGGGGGCTGAATAAGACTGTCATAACACCTGTCATAAACATGTCATAACACCTGTCATAAACATGACATAACACCTGTCATAAACATGTCATAACACCTGTCATAAACATGAATAAACCTTCATGAATATTTATGACTGTTGTCATAAAGCGTCATTCGGTAAATTATGACACTTTTAATACAAAGTTGACATTATTCAAAATGTCTTAGTTATGACAACTTGACATTAACCAAGAAATCATTACTAATATAAATTTGTTATAAAAGTATTACTGATTGCACTTTAAAAATGAGGTAACTTTATGTTATTAAAGGTAAAGTTTAAACAGTAATGATTTCCTGGTTAATGTCAAGTTGTCATAAAGACATTTTGAATAATGTCAACTTTGTATTAAAAGTGTCATAATTTACCGAATGACGCTTTATGACAACAGTCATAAATATTCATGAAGGTTTATTCATGTTTATGACATGTTTATGACAGTGTCATGACAGTCTTATTCACCCCCTTCAAATAAAGTGCTACCAATTTTTTTTTTTTAATCAAAATTTATCGTGACAATAAATCAAAATTCTTATGACGATAAATTTTTCTGGATTGATAAACGCTCAGCTCTGTTTATGAATCAGCTGCTGATGTTTGTTTATTCGACACATGACTGACTTTTGTTTGAATATTAGTTATTTTATGTTGCTGGAGTCATAAAATAAATGTTTGTCAGATTCATCGCTTTGGTGTTAAATTAAATTATATCTGTATTTATGTTTTCTGTCAGTTGATTTAGTTCAGATTATTGTTTATATTTGCTCAGATTAACCCAGATAAAGTAAAGTCTGGATTATTGTTTGGCTTTTCTAAGCCGTCTTGTCTGCTGAACTGAGCTTAGTAGACATGATGTGAAAATAATAAATCCCTCCTCTGCTGATAACTCGTATTAAATGCCGTTAATGTAGTTGAAGTAATTCCAGGGTGATAAATAAAATGTAGAGGATTTTTTAAAAATTACACTTCATTAAAATAAAAATAAAAGCTGGCAGCGCTGCTCCCATTTAGAAGAATAAAAGTGTCTCAGAGCTTTTAGGCCCACACATCATTAGTCACTCAGGCGCTTTAATCGCAGCGCTGCTGCCGAAAACGGCCAGGAATCTCCTGTGACCAGTTTTACCTGGACGGACTCCAGACCGGACTGACGGACGGGTATCGGCACAAAACGCCCGCCGACCGCAAACAGAAACAGGAAGTATCGACCGGGTTTAATCAGAGCAGATCTGCACGCACACACACACACACACACACACACACACACACACACACACACACACACACACACACCCACCCACACACACACACACACACACACACACACACACACACACACACACACACACACACACAGAGGAATAAACACTCAGGTTAAAATGCAGCTGGTCTGAGGATAAAACCCGACTCCCTGTCTTTACCAGAACATAATGCATCTGAAAATGTTTAAATTACAGATGAATTAAATCAGATGCATTTTCTCTGCAAATTATAATCATAAAAACAGAATTTCTTGACATGGTGAAGTTTAGGAAACTGTTTTAGAAAATAGAAATAATTTTGGTGATTCTAGTTGAAATGAAACATAAAATTTTAATATGATTTAACTAAAGAAAAGGAAAAGAAAAGCATTTACATAAAGGTTACGCCAGCGTCTATATATGGTGGTGACTTCCTGTTGTAGACGCTTCGATTCTGTGGTTTAATTATGTTTGATTTAGAGCCAATAAAAAGGCTCTAAAGTGTTTCTTTAAAGAATTCATTTTCTGGCTCTAAAATCAAATTGTGTGACCTTTGACCTTTGAATGTAAAGAAAACAGCCGAGTGAAGCTCGTTTCACCGTTAAACCTTCATGCTTCAGGCCACATGTTGGTGGTAACTGTGGTGTGTTGGCCCCGCCCCGCGGACCCCGCCCCTTTTGGCCCCGCCCCCTTAGCCCCGCCCCTTTGGCTCCAGCCAACATGTCAGACGTTCCTTCACACCTCCACTGCCTTCATCCTCACCGGCTATTTTTACAGCGGGAAGCGGCTGCTGCTGGAGGCCGCCGCGCTGCCGTCGTCACGGGGATCGGCGGGTGAGGAGGTCGGCACCGAGGTGTGTGTGTGTGTGTGTGTGAGTGTGAGTGAAGTGGACCTTCAGTCCGGGCTCTAGAAGTGTTTGTGGAGGATGAAGTGTGTTCTGGAGCGCTGCCCGACCGCGGCGGCGCCACCCTGACAGGCTCCGGCGTGATCCGCGGACACACTCACTAATTCTCCATCAGAACCGCTTTTATCTGACAGAACCCATCCAAACGGGTCCGTCACTTCGGCGCCGACCGCCCGGCTTCGGAGGTGTGAGAAACGATCGGGATGGAGGTTCTGGTTCTGAGGAAGGCAACCGAAACCGCAGAACCAGAGACTAAAACAACCAGAACTAAACGACAGTTCTGCCATAAAATACTAAATGAGGATGTTAAAGTGGAAAAACACAAGAAAACATGATGCAGGTTTTCTGACCCGTTGGGTCTTTAATATTCAGCTTAGAGTTTAACATTTTTCAGAACCATCACAAGGTGATTAAATCTAAACAATAAGACTGCACCCAAACAACTAAAACAACGTAGTTTTCCCAGAGAAAATGATTTGATATTTTAATTTTAAAATGTATGGGAACTCTGTGAAAGCTTAGCCCCGCCCCCTGACAAATTCCAGCCAAGTGGGCGGAGCCAACGGGCACTGTGGGCGTGGCCAAGTGTAGGAATGAGCAGGATGAGGGAATTGAATTGGCTGCTATATTTAGCCAATTTATTTTCGAAAAAGCGACTAGCATTAAAGCTCTTCCTTCTCTGCTGCCCTCTTCAGGCGAACGGTGGCTACTGCAGTCTAATTGTCCTATTGGATCCAGCAGTTTGGTTGGGGTCAACCCTAAAGTCCGGGGATAAAACCCTCTCACTCAGACACGCCCCCTGGTGGCAAGTCAGGAGTTGGAAGCGTTTCCTGTTGCTCGCTCAGAGCGATTGCTGCTTCACATGTTGCTGTAAACGTCTCTGATAACTCAGAAAACTAAATCTGTCATGAGTGGCTTTTTGAAGAAAAGTTGCTAAAGAGCCTGAGAAGTTGCTAAGCTAATGGGTGTTTTCCCTCATTCTGATGTCAACACTTGGCTCCGCCCACTTTGCTGTCAGGGGCGGGGCTAAACTTTAGCATGGCTTACTTACAGTTAAAGTTCTTCCTCCCTAAAGGGCTGGTTCCCCCAAAAATACCTGGAAGAACATCCTGCAGCTCACCTCGCTACGCTAGCAGCTAGTGCCTGAAAAGCCACAAAGGGTGAATTTGATTGACTGATTTAACAGACTTATGATCCTCATAGACAGAAAAATATAAAGACACATAATACACCACGACAATAAAAACACCAGAATGTTTAGAGCTTATAAGGAAAATTAATTTAGTCAAAGTGGGGTGATGGTGAGCGCTTATGTGTAATCAGCATCTTACCTACAGTTGATTCTCTTATCACCTACAATCAGATAAAATTAGATTGTTTTTATCAACTGAAGCTTCAGTTTGACCCGTTTCTTGGTTGTTGGTGGTTTTAACCCAGAAGACAAAGGAAACATCGACTTGATCGGATCGCCTGGAGGGGAAAGATGGCAGAATCTGTGGAAATCAGAAGTGGAAATGAGGCAGTGGGAGGAAGATGGATCCCGTGGAGGAAGTGGGAGGTGTAATGACATTAGCTGTACGGTGGCCTGGGAGGGCCACAGCATCAGGGCTACCATTAGCTGATAATTAGCCTCTGGCTGCGCGGCGTGGGGACGTTTGTTTGTCGAGCGCTAACCGTATTATCTCACCAGCTGCCAGCCGCAGCTCAGTCAACAAGTTTTGAGTTTGGGCCGCTCTCGCTCCGGCAGCATGTTCCCTCTGCCAAATTACAATAATTATGATTCATTTATAGCTGTGATTGACGGCTGCGCCGGCTTCCTCCACCCAGCGCGGCAGGTGAAGGTGATATTTAACCTGTTCTGCTGCTGCTGACACTCTGGAAACTTCCCACTCCCCATTATGACATGATTAGAGTGGGCTCTCCTGCAAGGGGGGCGCTAATGGCAGATTAATTTGCTGTATTGAAAGTGGCAGGAATCAGAGGGAAGCGAGGACTCTTCATCTTTATTTAGCTCTAATGAGACGTGGAAGGTAAACTCCTCACACTGACGGCTAAAATCAGACGTGCTGCTTTTATATGTCAGAGTTTAGCTGAAACTCAGAGAAAAGCTGCAGTTCCCCGAATTTTAACAAAACGGCAAAGACGTTTTACCTCCGTGACTAAGAGCTGCAAATTACAGAAAATGACTGTAAATTCAGAGTAATTGTTTTTCTCTTTGTGCCGAACTCCGACCAATGACTAACCAGCAGCCGCAGCCTGTTTTTAGCTTCTCGCATGTTTTACTTTCTGAGGAAACTTCAGGCTGGATTCATGTTCTGCTAACATCAATCAGCTGTTAAACACAACAGATTTCACCTGTCTGCACTGACCAGCAGGTAGTTAAAGGTAAGATCATTTCATTTATACAGTAAATAAATTTACATTAAATGTTGGAAAAATACTTTTGAAAATGTAAAAATTTCAAACTGAAAAACCAAGTGAGCCAAAACTAAAGAGGTTTGAATGACTTTAACTGAGTAAAGTTAATATTTAATATTATGAATAAAAACAACTGGATTCTGAATTGAAACGTGAATTTATTTTGAAAATCCAGAATGTGGGAGTGAAATGTGGTCCATTCAGTTTGACTGTGGAGGGAATCTTAGTTTTAAATAAGAAAATAGATCTTCATTTTATTAATATTATTACTATACATCCTAATGTTCTAAATGTCCTGTCATACATTAGTAACGTTGCTCAGGGACAGACTGTAGCCGCTGCCCTGTAAATATCTCGGCCTGCTAGCATTGGGCTGGTTTCACTTCCTGCTTCCTGTTAGAAAAACAAACATCAGTAAAAATACTAAAAACCAACAAAGAAGAAGAAAACTTCCCATTTCCAAAAGAAAACTTTGAATTTCTCATGTTGGGGATCCCAGCTGGAAATAAGCGCACACACCCCCAGATTGTGCATGTAGGGCTGACTCACTGCGGTATCCATAGAAACGAGTCGGTCTTTGTCTTCCTGTGTTAAATGTGAGACGTTGTTCCTCCTTAACCTGCTCACTTTGTTCAGTTTGTTCATCATGTGCACCATCCTGACCAACTGCTGCTTCATGGCCATGTCGGAGCCGGCCAACTGGGCCAAGTACCTGGAGTAAGTACCAGAACCGTCCCGTCTGCAGACATGAGGACGAAGAGGATGTGGCGATGTGATGAAGATGTGTTTAATGAACAGGAAGCGGCGGCACTGAGGCGGGTCAGAGGTGAATCGTGTGCAGCAGAAATGTCAGGCTGCAAATGTCAGAGTCTGGAGGAAACATGTCTGAACCCATCAGGCTGAGCAGATTAACTGAGGCTAATGCTAACGCTGTCAGGCTAGCTGCAGCTCCTCAGGTTGGAGCTTTTTGGCCCTTAAAGGGACCCGTCCGTTAAAGTTTCAGCCTGACGTGACTCTCTGTCCTCATGTCTTCCTCCGCTTCACTTGATGGCTGCAACAAGATGAATAAGTGAAGGATGTTCAGCAGAAGCTTTTATCAATATTTATCCGTCTGTTTCTTATTTATTCCTCCTCCTCTCTCTCCTCTCTGTGCCCTCGCTCGCCCGCCCAGGTACACCTTCACAGGTATTTACACCTTCGAGTCGCTCATCAAGATCCTGGCCAGAGGCTTCTGTGTGGGGCCCTTCACCTTCCTGAGGGACCCCTGGAACTGGCTGGACTTCAGCGTCATCGTCATGGCGTGAGTCTCACACACACAGAGACAGAGAGACAGAGACACACACAGAGACACACACACACACACAGAGACAGAGACACACACACACACCAGGATGAGTCCAGGAAGGTTTTCCTTCCAGCCGATCCGATCAGAACCAGAACCAGAACATTCAGAGCAGAATTATTCACACCCTTTAAACTTTCTCACATGTTTAGTGTCTGGAAGGAAAACGCTGAAAAGTGCGGCAGGCATTTGTTTTCATTCCCCTTTTACTCTGAGACACAGAAGTAAAATGGCTCAGGGTTAGTTAATATTTATGTTAGTTTATATTTAATATAAATATAAACTTTAGGAATAAAATGACTTTAAATATAAATAATAAATAATTTGCTGAGAAATTAAGCTGGAAACTCTTATTCAGAATCAAAATGATTAAATAGAAATTGACTTAAAAAACACACAAAACTTTTATTCTTATATAAATTAATGTCTGTCATTAAATGTGAAAGATTTAATTGTATAAAATATGTGAATATTTAGTTTTAATGCATCTGGAATAAAATAAAAATTCTCTAAAACAATAAATATCCCAAACTCTGGCAGAGAAAATCTGTTGTAGAAGCAAAACATTAAAAACATTTAAATATTAATTTACTTTTTTTATATGATCCATAAAGAAACAGAATAAAAACACTTAAAGCTTCACAAACAAATTAAACAACAGATGTAAAGATTAATTATGACTTTGTTACATATATTTAATGAAACTATAAAAACAACCAGATTAAAGGGAGAGGTGAGACAGGAAGTGATTTTCCAGGAGCTTTTATTGTGAAGGAGCTGGAGGCTGTTAGCAGCTGAGCCAGCAGAGCGGCGGCTCCGTTGTCGTCGTTCTGATGGGATTAAAGTGGAAAGCTGCTCTGACGCTTCGCCTCTTTAAGCTCCGCTTTAGAAAGTTTTTCACGTCTCTGGTCAGTTTCAAAGCTCCTGCAGCGTCAGGAAAAACTCTGGCTGCAGAACTTCAGAACTTCAGAACCAACCCAGAAAACAGGCGGCAGAAAAATGTCCTGAGGGGAAAAACGCTGGACAGGAGACAAAGGACAGACATGTGGACATGAAACTGGAGGTTAAATCCTAAAGGCTCTGAACATTTCACCGGGTCGGGACCGTCATCAGAACCATCAGAACCGTCATCAGAACCATCAGAACCGTCATCAGAACCATCAGAACCGGCATCACATCAAGCTGTGATTGTGAAGAAACTGGAAAAATAATGCAAATAAAAACTGATTCAGGAAAAATTAAACTTTCTGATGTAATTAATCTTTAAACGATGCTTTGATGAAAAATTGAGTTCAGATAAATTAATTTATCCTGAAGAGAAATGAAGTGTTGGGGCCCAGATCACCTTCAGTCCAGTAGCAGTCAGTCTTACAACCTCCATGAAGACGCCTCTGACTGAAGAATGTTGCGGCTGCTTTGACATGCTAACAGCTCGATATCTGGATGACTCCATCAGTTCTTATCTAGCTCTGCTGATCCACCGCCTTTGCTTTTGCTGCTCCTCTGTCTGGTTGTAAGTGGAGTTGCTGGAGTAGGGGATCAGACATGTTTGATCTTCTCGTCTCCTCTGGGATTTGGCCTGTAAAGGATTTTTGGCTCATTCTCTGAAATATGAAAATAAAACTGAAGGGAATTCAGCAGAAAGTGAACAGAAGGAAGAACTCAGCTGACAAATATGAAACGACCTGCAGCTCTGAGGCTTTTTCTCCCCCAGCCTGACCTTTGACCTCGTCTCTGACTGATGGGAATCCGCTGCGGCCCGGGATCAGGCGGTGAGTCGCCACATCGATGCCCGACCCGCAGCGTAACCATCAGAGTGAAACGTTTCAGAGACGCCTCCTCTGATGGAGGAACGTTGGCTCTGACCCGGTCGGTCAGAACCGGACCGGTCGGAGGGGAGAAGCGTGGGAACGCAGTGAGGAAGGTCAGCAGGTCGGTTATGGAGCGGTGGAACCGGTCCGTCTGTCACCATCACTGTGATTAAATCACTGCAGCATCAAACCTGCTGAAATCGGAGCCGGGATGCAGATCCATTAGCAGCTCCAGGATCAGATGACTGAGCTTAACCGAGGCCCAACAGGCCGGCGCCGCGCCATGCCACGCCGCGCCGCGCCATGCTGCGCCGCGCCATGCTGCGCCGCGCCATGCCACGCCATGCCATGCCGCGCCATGCCGCGCCATGCCACGCCATGCCACGCCGCGCCATGCTGTGCCGCGCCATGCCGCGCCATGCCACGCCGCGCCTTGCTGCGCCGCGCCATGCCGCGCCATGCTGCGCCGCGCCATGCCGTGCCACGCCGCGCCATGCCGCGCTGCGCCATGCCGCGCCATGCTGCGCCATGCCGCGCCGCGCCATGCCGCGCCATGCCGCGCCATGCTGCGCCGCGCCATGCTGCGCTGCGCCGGCCTCCACAGGTTCCATCAGAGCAGATCACAGCTCAACACCATCAACTATTTAAAAATAATCACTGTTTGGCTTTTAACACTTTAAAACACAGCAAGAAAAGTCATAAACATAAAATTAGCAATGATTAGCATAACAAATGTAAAAATAAACAAAAATACTTAGCATGAAACTTAATAGCTTAGTATTTAAAAATACATTTTAATTTATTTTTCCTCAAAAATATTCTTAACATTTCAGTTACTTTGATCATTTTATTTTCCAATCTTCTGAAATCATTTTAAAAATAATCCACTTCTCTATGCTAAGCTAACTCTCATGTTAGCCTAACTGCTCTAAAAATAAAACTTGCTTGATAACAAAGTATTCAAAATGTAAATTCCTCCTAAATGTGACTTAAATTTCATATTTAGAAAACATTTTGTGAGAAAATAAGTAAAATCCAACAGAAGGTTCATGTTTTACTTTAGTTTTAAATAAAGTCGATATTTGGTGTGATATCTTTCAATGTTCTGGCCATTTATGTGACATTTAATGATATAATTGTTTCATAAAGTTTAATGACTGCCACTAATGCTCCTGGATACCAGACCCAGATCATGACAGGACCTCCACCGTGTTCTCATGACAGCTGTAGCTTCATTATGTCTCAAACTTTGATCTGCAGGTCAACGTTACTTTATGACCAATCAGAGGCAAAATATTTAGAAATTATACTCTAAGAGGATCTTTAGACTTTCTTATCTTTGTCTTCTTTTGTCGTTTGTTGGAAACCACCGCCCTGCTCCCTGCAGGATGTTAACAGAGTTTATCAAAGTAGGAAACCTGCAGGCGCTGCGAACGTTTAGAGTGCTGAGAGCCCTGAAAACTATCTCAGTCATCCCAGGTAAGGCCTCACCACCAGGGGGCGACATGGGCAGCTCATTCAAAGAGCACCAGAGAGTTAGTCGTGAACGTCATCTGCTGTCCGTCCGTGTCTGCCATGTCCTGCAGCTCCAGCCTACCTGCTCTCCCCCCACTGTCTGCCCTGTCAGAGGTCACAGGTCACCTGATCTGTCTTAAAGGAACAGTACAGAAGGAAAAGTCAGATAAGGCTAAGCTGAGCACCTGGTCATTAGCTGGAGAACGAAGGAAATATTCCTCTAGCTCTGGAATT
Organism: Poecilia mexicana; assembly: GCF_051168715.1. Lineage (NCBI taxonomy): Eukaryota > Metazoa > Chordata > Actinopteri > Cyprinodontiformes > Poeciliidae > Poecilia > Poecilia mexicana. The sequence continues at coordinate 1,046,540 of NW_028263384.1, forward strand.
TATTACAAATTTTCCTTTCACTCCTATAAATGTTTGCTTTTGTGATGCTAACTTTTGGATTAAGTGTTTGCTAAAAATGTAATGAAATGCGAGTAGCTAAGAAAATAATGTAATCTGATTACCTCAGTAGTTACACATACATAATAATTCAGATTTTTTTATGCACACAATCCTTAAATGAAAATGTTTCTATTTTTATGATGATTCATTTTAGCATGTAATGCACAATTTTGCTTGAATTTTTATCTATTTTTGCCATTTTTCCGGCACATTCAATGTTTTTATTTGCAGTTAAAATGCGTATTAAAGTTTCTTAAATCTTTAAATCAGTCTATTCCAAGGAAATGTTTCAGGTGAATTTTGCTAATTAGCCATTTTGCTAGCTAACAGGCTGATAAAATGATTGGCTATAAAATACTGATGAGCTAATTGGGAGCTAAGTTAACAATTAAACATTTATTACAGGTGAAAGAGCGTGTTATCATTTTTAACATGTGCGGTTAGTTTGTATCATACTAAATATTTGTGTTTAATATTTTTGCAGTTATCAGTTGAAAGTAAAAGTGAACAACAAATCCATTATATATAGTTTAATACTTTGCTGTCTAAGCTAGCAGGGACATCATACGCTATGATTTTATGCTAATTACTAGCATAAAATCTAATAATTACAGTTAGCTAACTGTAATATTTGATGGATATTTTTTTATTTATTGTCAAATTTTAATATCTTATGTTTCTTTCCCAACACATTTAACTCAATATAAATAAATAAAAAAGAGCTAACATTTTTAGCTTAATCTTGCTAATTAGCTGTTTGCTAGCTCACAAAATCAGCAACAAAATAACAAAACTATAATAATCTGATCAGCATACCAAAAGCAAACAAAAGTTAGATGGCATCTGCTGTGAATATTTATGTTTGAGGATGAAACTCTTTTCCTCCAGTCTTGATCGTGTGAAGCTTTTCCGTCTGATTTCTCCTTCCTCATGCGGCTGTAGAGGCTCCACAGCTCTTCCTGTCTCTGCCTGGATCTCCGTCTCTCTGATTCTCCCTGCGTGTCGGCTCGTTGCTCCATGTGGTCACATCCTTCTGTGTGTGTCTGTTTTTGTGCTTCTGTCTCCCGGCTTGTTGCAGATATGTCACTGAGTTTGTGGACCTGGGTAATGTGTCAGCCTTAAGGACGTTCAGGGTGCTGCGCGCGCTCAAAACCATCTCAGTCATCCCAGGTGAGAAACACGAGGGAGACGGAGCGCCGCCCTCCTGACCCGCCGAGCTGCTAGAAATAAGTGGCTGTGTTTCATATCTCCTGCTGCATACTCCCCACTGAAGCTCATCTATCTGCTTTGTCATTCCTGGAAATTAGCTCAGAGGTAGTATGCAGAAACGTGAGGCGCTTATTGACACCGAGTGGACAGCAGAGGCCAGAAACGCTTTGCTGCCAACAGCAGAGAACCAGGATTTTAAATCTGAGCTGAAATTAGCAAAACCCACAAACACTTTTTATATGGATTATTGATGTCCAGATTATTGTTTCTGACATAAAATATGTCTTAAAATAACGACAGGACAGTTCTGGACAAAATGTTGATTTTCACAAACTTCTCTGCTTCATTTCATGAATCTTTCTGTCAGATGTTTTCTTTACTAAAACATAAAGTACTTGCTGAAACCCTCCAGGTTTGGTTGAGATTTCAAAGTGGAGCGTAAAAATTTCCTACATTTTTTTCCTTCCCACAATTCCAGTGGGCAGGAAGCGAACCTCTCACACTGAGTCCAGTCCTGGTTCTTCCTGCAGGACGTCGGCCTGTTCCTCATGTTTCCCTTAAACAGAAACCAAATGGATCCGTTTCCTCCAGCTAAATATCTACATGGAGGTTTTATGACAAACTGTCATAAAACTGAAGCAGAAACGTTTGAGTTTAGTTTGGACGCTAATCATTGATATTAATTTATGATTTGTCTGAATCAAGAATAAAATGAAACTGATTAGACTGTGGATGTTTTCCTTTTGGACAGAAGTGAGAATGAGTCGGTGGTAGTGTCGCCGTGCAGAAGTTTCGGGTCGTTCTGAGCCTCTGTGTGTCCACTCTGCATGTCAGGTTCAGAACAGCAAGGCGCCTTGTTGTTCCTCTGTGGTTCTGTTACAGCTCTGTTCAACACCACAGCATTCAGTCATTAGCTAACAGGCGCTGGAAACAGGGTCAGGTCTGTTTGTGATGAAGCAGCTGAACAACATTCAAACCCTGAAACGGAGGAGTTTCTGACATGGTAACGTTTGGACGGCTGTCAGCTGGTCTGTGTTCGGTGTTTGTTCCTGTTGTTCTGACCGACTTCCTCTGTGTGTCTCAGTGTAACTCCAGGAGTTTGAGGGTGAAGTTGGTGATTTTCAGCAGGAGGAATGTCTTATTTATCCTTTTATTCATGATATAGATGCATGATCATTTCATTTGTTTATTAGCCTGGATAAAGATGGCCGCCCCTCAGTTTTACCCCCTAAAATCCTGACCTAACAGTGATCCAAACCCTAAGGCTGTTTCCCGCCTGATGGTCCGGTACCATCTTTGGTGACCCCTGAACTAGAAAGTCCGGTTCGGTTGAAGTGAACACCAAGCGGACCAGAGACCGCTCCAAAAGCAGGAAGTGGAGAACAGCGCAGGGCATTCTGGGTACATGCAACCAAAGCTAACATGCTAGCCTAGCGCTAGCAGTAGAAATGAACAGCAGTGAAGTTTTGGTTCCAATAGAACCGGGTCTACCGGGCTGTCAAGAGGGAAAATCAGCCTAAAACTCAAATGTTCCCTGTTGGATCAAATTCATCCTCCATCGTGTCACTGAGTTTGTGTTTAGACATGCATCAGAGGGCGGCCATCTTCCCCTGCTGCTTACCAAGCCTAGCTGTTTGACGTTACGGTTTAAAAGCGGCTATAAAGTATTAACTGGCCCCGCGGCGCTCCTCAGGCCTGAAGACGATCGTCGGCGCTCTGATCCAGTCGGTGAAGAAACTCGCTGACGTCATGATCCTCACCGTTTTCTGCCTGAGCGTCTTCGCCCTCATCGGCCTGCAGCTCTTCATGGGAAACCTGCGACAGAAATGCGTCCGCAGCACGGAGCACTGCATCAACGGCAGCCTGCCGGCCAACACCTCCTTCTTCTGCAATAACAAGACCTGGGCCTCCATCAAGGACTTCATCGAAGACGAAGGTGAGCCCGCTGCGGCGAGAGGGGGGTCGGGACGGGCGGGCGGCGTTTGGGCGGTGGAATCAGAACTTCCTGTTGGACCCAGGTTGCTGTTGACGGCTGCTGGTTGCTCTGGAGATGTTTCTGTCAGAGCTGTGATGCTGCTGCTTCCTAAACGGACCAGACAACGTCAGGTTGGAGCTGCGGCTGCAGCTGACGTCAGGACACACACACACACACACACACACACACACACACACACACACACACACACACACACACACACACACACACAGTCTGCTCGGCCGTCCTGAATTCATGTTCTCCATCATGTGGATCACAAACAGTTCAGATTAATTCTCCTGATTCATATTTTTTATTATTTTCCCATCCAAACTTTCATTTACCTTTAAAATTATTTTCTGTATTTCTTATTCTCCAGGCTTTGAAGGTTCTTTTTGTTTTACTTTAACAGTTTTTTTCTGTATTTTTGGGGTTTTGGCCTCTAATCCCTACATCAGGCATTTTTGGCTCCTAATTTCAAGGAATAATGAGTTTTATATCAGAGAACCTCTTTGTTCCCAACATTGTGACACAAAACTAACCACTAAATTTACCTTTTGCATTGGAAAACAAAATCTGTAAATTTAGTCTTAAACACATCGATTTCCATCCGAGTTGAAAAACCTCAAAACTTTAGAAAACTTCCTGCAGGCCGATGTGACGAAGGCCGTCCGGACTTCCTGCATCTATCCCAGGATGCATTGCAGGCTGAAGGGAAGGTTTTGGTTCTTGTAGCAAAAGCTCAGCGGTTATTATGTTATTAGGCTTTGTCACTTTTAATATTTTTGTAAAAAATATAATTTATTTAAATAATTTACAAACTAAAAATAATAAAATAAGTTTAATATAAAACTTACCAACTTGTGTTTATCGGTAGCCGGAGGACGGGACGGTCAACAGGCCGGATCTTTTTAAGGATGGAGCCCTGAGTTTGGACACAACCTTAGACTGATTTATTTTAGCCTAGTTCTTAGCTTAGCATTAGCTTAATGTATTTTATTTACTTATTATTCCCAGTTAAGCTTTTTTCAGCTCAAATCAACATTCCCCATGTTAGCTAACATTGTTTTAACTCGGTGTATTCCAGCTTATCTTAGTTCATCTTACCTTATTTAACATTAGCTTAGCATACCTAAACGTCACTAGTGTTAGCTCCGTTGATCACATCTAATTAGCCTAAACTTTCTTTGATTAATTTAGCCTCTTTACCATAGCTAAGCTTTTCTTAACTATGAAAAGCATAACTTAGCTTACTTGGCTTTGTTTATATTAGCTTAGCTAAACATAGCTTAGCTTAGCTTAGTTCATCCTGTCTTATTTTAGTTTAGCTAATTTATTCTTAACTTAGCTTCTCATAAAAGCAGTTGTCGCCATTTTATTGGCTGAATCTATTAAAAATCCCCAGAATAATATTCACATAGTGATGAGTTCAGGCTGCATTAAGGTCACTGAATAATTTTACTGCTATTCAGATGCTCAGCTGAGGTTCCCAGAACATTTCAGTGAAAACGGTTCCAGAAACAGAATAATAAAATGAATCTCTTTGTCATGTCTTGTCTCTGACCTGCGGGTCTTTTATCAGGCTGAATGTTTCAGTGTTTTGGAAATGAAAGGCCCAGCTGCTGCTAGCATCAGGTCAGAGGTTCAGGTAAACACCAAACAAAGACTGAACATTTCCACGGACTCTCCAACATCCATCACTGGGGAAGCTTTTATTCCAGGTCAGACGCAGCACAAAGACTTTAATGAGTCAAGCTGAGATTTTCCATCCTGACATTAAATCAGTCAATAACTCTCTAGTTTCTGTCATTATTAGATAAATACTCACCGCTGTTTATTTTTCACCTCCTGACGTTTGAAGATGGAGTAAATCTGACTTTCCAGGAACGATCAAACCACACGGCTTCCAGCATGTTTGGACTTTGACTAGGCCTTTGAAACAGCTTAATTCTTTACGTTTTAAGCTACCTTTGACTGGTTCTGGTGACTGTAAATTGAGCCCACATCATGACTCCTCCTCCACCGAGCTGAACAGGTGGTTTGAGTTTTTATTTTGCTGTTTTTTTCTTTTTGGTCTCCAAACTTGATGGATTCCAGATAAACTTCTCAGCTTCATCGGTTTGTGCTGTTTTACATTTTGTTTGTCCTCCGACTGTGACCTTTGACCTGTAGACTGAGGCCTGAATCTGAGATGGAGCTGGTGGGTTTCTGGTGGTTCTCTGTTGGGACGTTCAGTCCTGGGAGGGCTGCTGTTTCCTCCCCTGTTCGCTCCATTTCTCCAGATCTGCTCCGTCTGCGTAGCAAACATGGCCGCCTCTGTCATTTCTACGCAGACAACGGTCAGATCGGCCTTCCTGTTGCTGCTGAGACGTCAGGCTGACTGGTAGATTATCTTTAAGATGTTAAAGCTGAACTTTCTGAGTCGTAGTGAAAGTAAAGAAGAGATGTGAATAATTTTGGATTTAGAGACAAACTAAATCTGTTCCGGTAAACGGTTTGACTGACTCTCCTGAACGCAGCAGAGCGGCAAACTGCTTCAGCTTCCTGTTCCTCAGCCTCAGCTTCCTGTTCCTCAGCCTCAGCTTCCTGTTCCTCAGCCTCAGCTTCCTGTTCCTCAGCCTCAGCCTCAGCTTCCTGTTCCTCAGCCTCAGCTTCCTGTTCCTGAGCCTCAGCTTCCTGTTCCTCAGCCTCAGCTTCCTGTTCCTGAGCCTCAGCTTCCTGTTCCTCAGCCTCAGCTTCCTGTTCCTCAGCCTCAGCTTCCTGTTCCTCAGCCTCAGCTTCCTGTTCCTGAGCCTCAGCTTCCTGTTCCTGAGCCTCAGCTTCCTGTTCCTCAGCCTCAGCTTCCTGTTCCTCAGCCTCAGCTTCCTGTTCCTGAGCCTCAGCTTCCTGTTCCTCAGCCTCAGCTTCCTGTTCCTCAGCCTCAGCTTCCTGTTCCTCAGCCTCAGCTTCCTGTTCCTCAGCCTCAGCTTCCTGTTCCTGAACCTCAGCATCCTGTTCCTCAGCCTCAGCTTCCTGTTCCTCAGCCTCAGCTTCCTGTTCCTCAGCCTCAGCTTCCTGTTCCTGAACCTCAGCATCCTGTTCGTGAGCCTCAGCTTCCTGTTCCTCAGCCTCAGCTTCCTGTTCCTCAGCCTCAGCTTCCTGTTCCTCAGCCTCAGCTTCCTGTTCCTCAGCCTCAGCTTCCTGTTCCTCAGCCTCAGCTTCCTGTTCCTGAACCTCAGCTTCCTGTTCCTGAGCCTCAGCTTCCTGTTCCTGAGCCTCAGCTTCCTGTTCCTCAGCCTCAGCATCCTGTTCCTCAGCCTCAGCTTCCTGTTCCTGAGCCTCAGCTTCCTGTTCCTGAGCCTCAGCTTCCTGTTCCTGAGCCTCAGCTTCCTGTTCCTGAGCCTCAGCTTCCTGTTCCTCAGCCTCAGCTTCCTGTTCCTCAGCCTCAGCTTCCTGTTCCTGAGCCTCAGCTTCCTGTTCCTGAGCCTCAGCTTCCTGTTCCTCAGCCTCAGCTTCCTGTTCCTCAGCCTCAGCTTCCTGTTCCTCAGCCTCAGCTTCCTGTTCCTGAGCCTCAGCTTCCTGTTCCTGAGCCTCAGCTTCCTGTTCCTGAGCCTCAGCTTCCTGTTCCTCAGCCTCAGCTTCCTGTTCCTGAGCCTCAGCATCCTGTTCCTGAGCCTCAGCTTCCTGTTCCTGAACCTCAGCTTCCTGTTCCTCAGCCTTAGCTTCCTGTTCCTGAGCCTCAGCTTCCTGTTCCTCAGCCTCAGCTTCCTGTTCCTGAGCCTCAGCTTCCTGTTCCTCAGCCTCAGCTTCCTGTTCCTGAGCCTCAGCTTCCTGTTCCTGAGCCTCAGCTTCCTGTTCCTCAGCCTCAGCTTCCTGTTCCTCAGCCTCAGCTTCCTGTTCCTCAGCCTCAGCTTCCTGTTCCTCAGCCTCAGCTTCCTGTTCCTGTGGTGGTCGGTGAATCGGGGACCCGGCCGCCTCAGGACAGAAAGTTGTTGAGTCCAGATGAAGTTCCCAGTGAAGGTGAATGTCGGGACACGCTGCTCTTCACTAATGCACCTTCTAAATGTTCGCTCCCAGTTTACCTCTGCATCCATCACAACAAATAAATGTCCCCTGCGGGTTGCCGTATCGACCCCTAAAAGCTGCTGAAACCTGAGAGGCGCGGTGCGGCCTGGTCAGGCCCGGTCCGGTCCGGTCCGTTCCTCTGTACTGATCCCTGATCAGCCCTCAGTCTGCCGATCAATGTTCTCTCCAAACGTTTCCCATCAGGCTTTGCTTGTGCTGAGTCGGGTTGCAGGCCTGGTTGTGTCTTACCAGGTGAGCGGTTCTGATAAGCTCATGATCTGACTGGTTCTGAGTGATGAGGCAGAACCACCTGGACCGCTGTCCTTTGACTGGTCCCTTCCTGCTGACGAACAAACCGCCGGATAATTCACTTCGGACTATAACTCTTCCTGCTGTGTGTGTCAGAGCTGCAGATTTTCTCCTGTAAATTTATCTTGTGCTGATGAAATCGCTGCGGCGCAGGACAGAGGTTTATTCATCCCTGACAGGATAATTTGCTGCTCTTGAGTTTTTAAAGAGGAATGAAATTAGGCGCTCTCCTCCAGGCATCCCGTTGAGACAATTTTCTACATTTCTGCAGCTCAGTGAAATCTTCCCAGATGGTGGTCTCTTTGGGAAAAATGAATCTTTTTATTAAATGTCAGAGCGAGTGCTAATATGCATTCATCTGGTGACGAAGAACATGAGTGTTGAACATCAGGTGATGCCATTAAGTGGAGGCAAACACCGGTTTGTTCTCCCTGGGAGCCGCGAACAGAGATGCTCCAGCGGTTCCTCTGAAGACGAAGCTTCGCCTCCGTTTCAGCAGCGGTCCGTTTGCTGCGATGACCTTTGGACAACAAATCGTTTATTGTCTTTAATTAGCTTAAATTCTCTGTTTCTGGTAAACTGGCTCTTTAACTGCTGAACTACAAGCTGCAGTTTGTTTTTCTTTCCTCTGGACTCAGTAAAATCTGATGAGAAAATAACAGCCAGCTGAAACTTATTATGTGAGTAAAATATTATCAATGTAACATCAAATACATGGAAAACCGACGGCCACAATAAGAATCTCAAAAAAACCAAGATTAAATTAATAAAACATAGTTCACGTTTTAATAGGAAGTGTTAAATGTGTCTCATATACAGTGTTAGTTTTCATTTTTAAGTAATTAAATTGGTTTCTGAATTATTTTCCATCTGCATAATGTCAAAGCTAAATCTGGGTAAGATGAGGCTAGCTTGCACTACGCTAACCTAGGCTAAGGCTAGCTAAGTTTAGCTAAGCTAAGGCACACAAAGCCAAATGGAGGCTAGCAGTTTAGCTTAGTTTAATTTAAAATATACTTTATTTATCCAAAACTCAAGCTAAGCTCCTCCGAGTTGTAAGAGCATCTTGTTGCCATAGTTACACATTATAATAACTGTGTGAAAATCATCCAGCTGCAGAGGAACAAAATGTTCAATCACATGATTCAACCAGAATATGAACAAAAATATCAAGAAAGTCTAGAAAAATAAAAAAAGATATTCTAGACACAAACACAAAGTAGGTTAAGCTAGGCTAAGCTAAAGTAAGCTAACACTATGCTAGCTAAACCAAAGGAGATGAAGCATAGCTAACCTCAGACATACTGCGTTAAATAATAAAACTGTTTGTGTTTAATAACTAAAGACGTTTTTGGACTAAATATTTTTTCCCTGAAATACATTTGAACATCTGTTAGTTTTGGTGTTTATCTGGTTTTAACAAAATAAATGAGAACAAATTATTTTTGTGACAACAAAAGACTAAAGATCTAATTTATACTTTAATTTAAAAGATGTTTCTTGTCGCAGCGGGTCCACATGATCAATACTCTTCAGATCCAATGTCAGAGACGATCAAATCTCCTCCAGACCAAACCGAACCGTTTCTGCGGTTCTGTTGTTGTGGTGGCTGCTGGACTTTTGGGCTTTTAAATTCTGTTGTCACTGTTCTGTCAGATTGGATGTTTCTCATGGAAAGAGGAGCTGGAAACACGACAGGACGGATTAACGTCCCAGAAGAGGCTGAAACACGGAGAGCCAGTCAGTATGGCAGCGGCTGAAACGGCTGAGGGAGGAAGAACAATCAGAACCGCAGACCGGATCCGCTTCACCTGGCTTTAATCTGTCATCTCATTCCTAATCATCCTCAGATTATTTAATCTCAACATTTCCCTGAACTCGCCTGCACCAGTCTGGGTCAAACGCTGGTTTTGTTTTGGACCAGTTAAAGCGCCTGCATGTCAGGTTCTGTTGCTGCTGAGTGGGTTTGGGCCGCTCTGGTACTGGCAGACTCCAGCATTAAGGCGTATTAATGCAGAGGGAAATGGCCTGTGGTCGGGTTTAAGTGTTGAATAAATGTTTAACAAAGCGTGTTTGCTGTAATGGTTCGGGTTTTATTGGCCGGCCGCTCAGACGGTCCAAACAGACGCAGCCGGTCTGATGAGCGTATTGATCCGCTGGTAACCGCGGGAGACGGGCAGGAAGCCGGGACCAGACGGCCTGTCTGCAGGAGACTTCAGGAAAACAATGGCTGGTCTTTTATTTTACAACATGTGGATGTGAGGGACAGTTTTCCAGTGAATCTTATTGGTAAAAGGTTCCATTTTGCAGCAGGTTTCCACTTTCTGTCATCTGTACCGATGAAAGCAAAACGTTTATCAATCAGAACGTCGGACCAGCAGAGAGAGGCATGAAGGCAGCTAACATATCAGCAATGACATGAGGTGGAGAGTAGAAGGAGAAAGAAGTGAAGAAAAGTGTCAGTTTGTCCTAATTTAAAGACGGGAAGCTCTGAGATCTGTGTGAGGAACAGGAAACAGTTCTGATGAACAGGAAACAGTTCTGATGAACAGGAAACGGTTCTGATGAACAGGAAACGGTTCTGATGAACAGGAAACGGTTCTGATGAACAGGAAACGGTTCTGATGAACAGGAAACGGTTCTGATGAACAGGAAACGGTTCTGATGAACAGGAAACGGTTCTGATGAACAGGAAACGGTTCTGATGAACAGAAAACAGTTCTGATGAACAGGAAACGGTTCTGATGAACAGGAAACGGTTCTGATGAACAGGAAACGGTTCTGATTAACAGGAAACAGTTCTGATGAACAGGAAACAGTTCTGATGAACAGGAAACGGTTCTGATGAACAGGAAACAGTTCTGATGAACAGGAAACGGTTCTGATGAACAGGAAACGGTTCTGATGAACAGGAAACGGTTCTGATGAACAGGAAACGGTTCTGATGAACAGGAAACGGTTCTGATGAACAGGAAACAGTTCTGATGAACAGGAAACGGTTCTGATGAACAGGAAACAGTTCTGATGAACAGGAAACGGTTCTGATGAACAGGAAACGGTTCTGATGAACAGGAAACGGTTCTGATGAACAGAAAACAGTTCTTATGAACAGGAAACAGTTCTGATGAACAGGAAACAGTTCTTATGAACAGGAAACGGTTCTGATGAACAGGAAACGGTTCTGATTAACAGGAAACGGTTCTGATGAACAGGAAACAGTTCTGATGAACAGGAAACAGTTCTGATGAACAGGAAACGGTTCTGATTAACAGGAAACAGTTCTGATGAACAGGAAACGGTTCTGATGAACAGGAAACAGTTCTGATGAACAGGAAACAGTTCTGATGAACAGGAAACGGTTCTGATTAACAGGAAACAGTTCTGATGAACAGGAAACAGTTCTGATGAACAGGAAACGGTTCTGATTAACAGGAAACAGTTCTGATGAACAGGAAACGGTTCTGATGAACAGGAAACGGTTCTGATGAACAGAAAACAGTTCTTATGAACAGGAAACAGTTCTGATGAACAGGAAACAGTTCTTATGAACAGGAAACGGTTCTGATAAACAGGAAACGGTTCTGATGAACAGGAAACGGTTCTGATGAACAGGAAACGGTTCTGATTAACAGGAAACGGTTCTGATGAACAGGAAACAGTTCTGATGAACAGGAAACGGTTCTGATGAACAGGAAACGGTTCTGATGAACAGGAAACGGTTCTGATGAACAGGAAACAGTTCTGATTAACAGGAAACAGTTCTGATGAACAGGAAACAGTTCTGATGAACAGGAAACAGTTCTGATGAACAGGAAACGGTTCTGATGAACAGGAAACAGTTCTGATTAACAGGAAACGGTTCTGATTAACAGGAAACGGTTCTGATGAACAGGAAACGGTTCTGATTAACAGGAAACAGTTCTGATGAACAGGAAACAGTTCTGATGAACAGGAAACGGTTCTGAGCTCTGATCTTCTTCTTTTCTTCCAGATAATTTCTACAAAGTGGAAGGAGCCAAGGATGCCTTAATCTGTGGAAACAGCAGCGACGCAGGGTGAGTCCAACCAGCCTGGAGGGACCGGTTCAGGTCCAAATGACGATGGATGGATGGATGGATGGATGGTTGGATGGATGGTTGGGTGATGGATGGATGGATGGATGGATGATGGATGGATGGATGGTTGGATGGATGGAGGTTGGATGATGGTTGGATGGATGGTTGGATGATGATGGATGGATGGTTGGATGGATGGAGGTTGGATGATGATGGATGGTTGGTTCCGTCAGTCCAGATGGTTCCATAGAGGCCCAGTTTCCAGAACTCTGTTATAAACCTGAAGGTTTGGAGTTATTTTCTCACCTATTCATCCTAAGAAGTTTCAGAACATGAAATATCAGAAATTCTCCGTCTCGTCACATTTCTGATATTTTCTCTGACCGTTAAACTCCCAGACCTGTCGATCAGAACCTCTTCCTGTGAGGTCTGAACGGTCCGGGTTCCTGTGGATCCAGTTTCATCCTAACTTTACCGCTTCAGCTCAGAGACGCTGAGTAACGTTTAGTGGATTTCTGGAGCTGTGACCTCTGACCTCTGGAGCGCCGATGTGCCGCCGTCCTCCAGGGTTTCCCTTCTGCTGCCGCCGTCCTAATTTGTTGGAGGATCCGATAAAATGTAGCTGCTGGGAAAACGTTCAGGAACACCAGCGATAAATCATCAGCGAGAGGCGACAGGAGCACACCTCCTCCTTCTCTCCTCATCTCCTCCTCCGTTCCTCCTCATCTCCTCCTTTCCTCATCTCCTCCTCCTCCTTTCCTCCTCTCCTCATCTCCTCCTCCTCTCCTTCTATCCTCCTCATTCTCCTCCTTTCTCCTCCTCATCTCCTCCTCTCCTCCTCCTCCTCCTTTCTTCATCTCCTCCTTTCTTCCTCTCCTCCTCATCTCCTCCTCCGTTCCTCCTCATCTCCTCCTTTCCTCATCTCCTCCTCCTCCTTTCCTCCTTTCCTCATCTCCTCCTCCTCATCTCCTCCTCTCCTCCTCCTCCTCCTTTCTTCATCTCCTCCTTTCTTCCTCTCCTCCTCCCTCCCTCCTCCTTTCCTCATCTCCTCCTCCTCTCCTCCTCCTCCTCTCCTCATCTCCTCCTCCTTTCCTCATCTCCTCCTCCTCATCTCCTTCTCTCCTCATCCTCCTTTCTTCATCTCCTCCTCCTTTCTCCTCTCCTCCTCCTCCTTTCCTCATCTCCTCCTGCTCTCCTCCTCCTCCTTTCCTCCTCTCCTCATCTCCTCCTCCTCTCCTTCTATCCTCCTCATCTCCTCCTTTCCTCATCTCCTCCTCCTCATCTCCTCCTCTCCTCCTCCTCCTCCTTTCTTCATCTCCTCCTTTCTTCCTCTCCCTCCTCCTCTCCTCCTCCTTTCCTCATCTCCTCCTCCTCTCCTCCTCCTCCTCTCCTCATCTCCTCCTCCTCTCCTCCTCCTCCTTTCCTCATCTCCTCCTCCTCTCCTCCTCCTCCTCTCCTCATCTCCTCCTCCTTTCCTCATCTCCTCCTCTCATCTCCTTCTCTCCTCCTCCTCCTTTCTTCATCTCCTCCTCCTTTCCTCCTCTCCTCCTCCTCCTCTCCTCCTCCTCCTTTCCTCATCTCCTCCTCCTTTCTTCCTCTCCTCCTCCTCCTCTTCTCATCTCCTCCTCTCCTCCTCCTCCTTTCTTCATCTCCTCTTCCTTTCTTCCTCTCCTCCTCCTCCTCTTCTCATCTCCTCCTCCTCTCCTCCTCCTTTCCTCCTCTCCTCCTCCTCATCTCCTCCTCTCCTCCTCCTCCTTTCTTCATCTCCTCCTCCTTTCCTCCTCTCCTCCTCCTCCTCTCCTCCTCCTTTCCTCCTCTCCTCCTCCTCATCTCCTCCTCTCCTCCTCCTCCTTTCTTCATCTCCTCCTTCTTTCTTCCTCTCCTCCTCCTCTTCTGATCTCCTCCTCCTCTCCTCCTCCTCCTTTCCTCATCTCCTCCTCCTCATCTCCTCCTCTCCTCCTCCTCCTTTCTTCATGTCCTCCTCCTTTCCTCCTCTCCTCCTCCTCCTCCTTTCTTCATCTCCTCCTCCTTTCCTCCTCCTTTCCTCCTCTCCTCCTGCTCTCCTCCTCCTCCTCCTCTCCTCCTGCTCTCCTCCTCATCTCCTCCTCCTTTCCTCATCTCCTCCTCCTCTCCTCCTTTCCTCCTCTCCTCCTCCTCCTTTCCTCATCTCCTCCTCCTCTCCTCCTGCTCTCCTCCTCTCCTCCTCCTCCTCCCCTCCTCCTCCTCCTCCTCTCTTCCTCATCTCCTCCTCCTTTCCTCATCTCCTCCTCCTCTCCTCCTTTCCTCCTCTCCTCCTCCTTTCCTCATCTCCTCCTCCTCTCCTTCTCTCCTCCTGATTTCCTCCTCCTCTTCTCATCTCCTCCTCCTCCTCCTCATCTCCTCCTCCTTTCCTCATCTCCTCCTGCTCTCCTCCTCCTCTCCTCCTCCTCTCCTCCTCCTCCTCCTCTTCTCCTCCTCCTGGTCTGCCTCTGGGTTGGTGTTGGACCGGTTAGAGGAGCGACTGACCGATGGAGAAACGGTTCAGGTGGAGCAGATGGACAGCAGGAAGTAACAGATCTGATCAGAACAGGAAGGAAGAAACACTGAACGTCTTTATTTAGACCAGAGAAGAAGAGACGGATGAAAGAAGTTTGGAATCAGGAGGAACGGATAAATTAGAGCAGAACTTCCTAAACTTTTATCTATCTGATGACGAGCTGTGGGTCTGCTGACCTTCATCGCCGTCCTGATGACTGTGTTTAACCTTTGACCCCTTCTGTGACTCAGCTGTGAGCCAGAGCGATGAGTCCTGTGGGCGTTAGTTCTGCCGGGTCGGACCGATCCGATCTGACGGAGGAAGCAGCAGCCATGACGGTGCTCTGCACCACCGCCTTGTTCACTTCCTGTTCTCATGAGAGATGCTGATTGGCCGAGCCAGCGGGCGACGCAGGCTGAGCTGACCCGGTCCGACACGCCGACGCTCCGTCCGACACCGAGCTGAGGTTGATCAGGCTACAGGACGATGAGCTGCAGGTTGATCAGGCTACAGGACGATGAGCTGATGGTTGATCAGGCTACAGGACGATGAGCTGATGGTTGATCAGGCTACGGGACGATGAGCTGATGGTTGATCAGGCTACGGGACGATGAGCTGATGGTTGATCAGGCTACGGGACGATGAGCTGATGGTTGATCAGGCTACAGGACGATGAGCTGATGGTTGATCAGGCTACAGGACGATGAGCTGATGGTTGATCAGGCTACGGGACGATGAGCTGATGGTTGATCAGGCTACAGGACGATGAGCTGATGGTTGATCAGGCTACAGGACGATGAGCTGATGGTTGATCAGGCTACCGGACGATGAGCTGCAGGTTGATCAGGCTACCGGACGATGAGCTGATGGTTGATCAGGCTACAGGACGATGAGCTGCAGGTTGATCAGGCTACGGGACGATGAGCTGATGGTTGATCAGGCTACCGGACGATGAGCTGATGGTTGATCAGGCTACGGGACGATGAGCTGCAGGTTGATCAGGCTACGGGACGATGAGCTGATGGTTGATCAGGCTACAGGACGATGAGCTGCAGGTTGATCAGGCTACAGGACGATGAGCTGATGGTTGATCAGGCTACGGGACGATGAGCTGATGGTTGATCAGGCTACGGGACGATGAGCTGATGGTTGATCAGGCTACGGGACGATGAGTTGATGGTTGATCAGGCTACGGGACGATGAGCTGATGGTTGATCAGGCTACGGGACGATGAGCTGCAGGTTCGGTTTGAGTTGAGGATCTCATGTTTGTATCGCTGCAGATTCTCCAGTCTGAAAACATGTTTCCATCTGCAGCAGCCATCTTGGTGTGATGTTTCTTTAGACTCTTTTTGTTATTTTCAGCATTTTTAATTCAGCTGAAGCGATTATGACTTTTCCTGGTTACCATGGAGATTTAATGTTCAGGTAAAGCATATTCAGCTGGATATTTTACTGCAGAAAGGGAAATTAAACAGCCTGAAGCATTGAGTACCTGGTGAGTTCCCAGCATGCACCTGGACAACATGGAGCCGGAACAGGCCTGGAGCGGAGCCGGAGCCGGAAGCAGAGGTTCTCCTCTGCTCTTCCAGAGGAGGAGGTGACCTATAAATCGTCTGCAGAGCAGCAAACGTCCTGCCGACGTTGCTGCTGCAGGCCCAACGCGGAGCGACAGCCTGCCTCGTTGGGAAGCTCGTTAGCGGCAGACGTGATGTCGCCATGTAACGTGACCTCTGAGGTCACCGTCAGGAAGTTGTTGAGTGCTGACAGGAAGTGATAGGAGGAGCTGAAGGCGGCCGCAGGGCTGGAGTCAGGTCCGGTTTGGACCTGATGAATCTGATTAATGAACACTGTTCCCTTCAGAGTTTAATATTCCTGGAAACGAAGCAAATTCCCATCAGGAAAGCTGGGAAACTTCAGCCCAGTCCAAAGGTTTCTGTTTGAACAAGAGACAAAGCAGCGCCTGACCCAAACACCAGGGGGAGCTGTCTGAGAAATCACTGAGGCTGTGTCCGGTTAGCACCCAGCGTATCCCTGGTAACCATCCGCTCTGTAGATTTGGTCGGCTTGATTGGAGGAAGTTGGCGGCTAGCCGCCATTAGCCGGCTATTTGGCGGCTAGCAGCTATCTGGCGGCTAGCCGCTAGCACCAGTACCGAAATGATTGCATTTGGTAAAACTGAACTGGAAACATTTTCCAGTTCAGTTCGGGGCTCGATCCGGGCTCGATCCGGTCGGACCGGGTTCGATCCGGGCTCGATCCGGTCGGACCGGGTTCGATCTGCTGAGTGGTTCTGCTGTAAAACCTGTGGTGTTTCTGTCTGTGCCTCGCTGGCGCCCAGCAGCAGAGGCTGGTGGGAAGGTGCGTCTTTAATCATCATTGACCCGGCTTGTTCTCAGAAAGACTCCGCTGTCATCGCAGCAGTTAGGAAGAAATATGGCCGCCGCGGCGTGAGGAAATGGCCGGCGGGGGGGCAGATTTCCAGGAACACGCCGCGTCACACAGGCCGTATTCATCATTCCATTAGCCGGCCGCTGGTTTTCATGTTGACTCTCCAAACGCTCCGTGTTTCATTAAATCAGTTTGGTGCTGTGTGTCTGTCTGGGTGGAGCAGCGCGGCGTGTTGATGCACCTGCAGGCTGACACCCCCCCCCCCCCACACACACACACACACACACACTGACTCTGATCTAAATGGATGAAACATTACGCTGAAAGCTGATCGATAACCGCCTGGTTTCAGTAACGCTGCTCTAAGTGGAGCTGCTTCTCTCTGGTGGGGGGCGCGCTCCATTTCCAGCCCACATCATCACCCCTCCACCGCCATGCGGTGCAGATGGTGGCTAACTGAGGCCGGGAGTTTCTCTGATCTTAGACTGAATCTCCACTCCATTTCTCTGGTTGCCATGGTAACAACTGAATTCATCGCTACGTCCTCTGGCTCTGGTGTGACTGTTTTTGTTTTCACAATGTTACATTTGATGGTTAGCATGAAGGTTCTTTAGCTACAAGCTATTCACCAAACCCCGTCCTTGGTCCTTTTTTAAAGTGACGGTATCATTTATAATCAACTTTATTTTATATTTCCATCATGTTTTAATGTTTTCCCTTCAGTGTTGCTTTGATTCTTTCATGTTGGAGTAGCTGTTAAAATGTCTGGGTGGACCTAGCCCCGCCTTGGAGGCGCAGCTCCTCCCCCACTCAGCTCCTTCAGACTAGCTATCAGCAGTTAGCAAACCGGTGGTGGAGCTGCTGCTCATAGAAACGCTGATAAAAACGTTGTTAAAGGGTTAATAGAGGAGCCACGTTGGGACGACTTCCTGGAGGCGGAGTTTCAGAAAGAGTAGGAGCTTCTTAAAGGGACAGAGACCCAATTTTAATGTCAAATTTCTTTTAAGTCACATTAGGGATATACACCAGTGTTATAACAACTGAAGGTAACATTGGGTCCCTGGACTAACCTGCTGGTCCGTTCGTCCAGACCTGGATCTTCATCTCGTCTCTGTCTTCCTCCACTAAACTTTCTGAAGCTTCAGGTTTCATCTCGTCTCTGGGCTAAACTCTTTCTGTACCGGTTTGATCTGCTCTCCGCGTCCCGCTGTAAATCTTCCTCTCCAGCTTCATCTTCATCACATGTTGCCGGTAACACGGCGCCGGATCGGCCCACGCTAGAGGCTTGAGATGAACTTTATTGATCCCAGAGGGAGAACCGGGTCACAGCAGCAGAACGGAGAACGCTGCTGTCAGACGGCGTTAATGAGAACACATTACCCACAATCCTCCTCTCTCTCTCTTCGGCTCGGAGCGGGAAGGCTGAGGGACAAGTGAGAAGGATGTTGGACAGACTGACCTTCTGCTGCAGCCCACGCCAAGATGGCCGACATGTTGATTCAGATTCATCCTGAACGCTCACTGGGAGCAGAAACATCGTTTCATCGATGGATGAAAATCACATTTCATCCACCTGATGCCGCTCCGCCTCAGCCTGATGCCGCTCCCCCTCATGATGCCGCTCCGCCTCATGATGCCGCTCCGCCTCATGATGCCGCTCCCCCTCATGATGCCGCTCCGCCTCATGATGCCGCTCCGCCTCATGATGCCGCTCCGCCTCAGCCTGATGCCGCTCCGCCTCGTGATGCCGCTCCGCCTCGTGATGCCGCTCCGCCTCGTGATGCCGCTCCGCCTCAGCCTGATGCCGCTCATCCTCATGATGCCGCTCCGCCTCATGATGCCGCTCCGCCTCGTGATGCCGCTCCGCCTCAGCCTGATGCCGCTCATCCTCATGATGCCGCTCCGCCTCATGATGCCGCTCCGCCTCATGATGCCGCTCCGCCTCAGCCTGATGCCGCTCATCCTCATGATGCCGCTCAGCCTCATGATGCCGCTCAGCCTCATGATGCCGCTCCGCCTCATGATGCCGCTCCGCCTCAGCCTGATGCCGCTCCGCCTCGTGATGCCTCTCCGCCTCGTGATGCCGCTCCGCCTCGTGATGCCGCTCCGCCTCGTGATGCCGCTCTGCCTCAGCCTGATGCCGCTCCGCCTCGTGATGCCTCTCCGCCTCGTGATGCCTCTCCGCCTCGTGATGCCGCTCCGCCTCGTGATGCCGCTCCGCCTCGTGATGCCGCTCTGCACCAGCCTGATGCCGCTCCGCCTCGTGATGCCGCTCCGCCTCGTGATGCCGCTCCGCCTCAGCCTGATGCCGCTCCGCCTCATGATGCCGCTCCGCCTCAGCCTGATGCCGCTCCGCCTCATGATGCCGCTCCGCCTCAGCCTGATGCCGCTCCGCCTCATGATGCCGCTCCGTCTCGTGATGCCGCTCTGCCTCAGCCTGATGCCGCTCCGCCTCGTGATGCCGCTCCGCCTCGTGATGCCGCTCCGCCTCAGCCTGATGCCGCTCCGCCTCGTGATGCCGCTCCGCCTCGTGATGCCGCTCCGCCTCAGCCTGATGCCGCTCCGCCTCATGATGCCGCTCTGCCTCAGCCTGATGCCGCTCCGCCTCGTGATGCCGCTCCGCCTCATGATGCCGCTCCGCCTCAGCCTGATGCCGCTCCGCCTCATGATGCCGCTCTGCCTCAGCCTGATGCTGCTCCGCCTCATGATGCCGCTCCGCCTCGTGATGCCGCTCCGCCTCATGATGCCGCTCCGCCTCAGCCTGATGCCGCTCCGCCTCAGCCTGATGCCGCTCCGCCTCGTGATGCCGCTCCGCCTCGTGATGCCGCTCTGCCTCAGCCTGATGCCGCTCCGCCTCGTGATGCCGCTCCGCCTCGTGATGCCGCTCCGCCTCATGATACCGCTCCGCCTCATGATGCCGCTCCGCCTCGTGATGCCGCTCCGCCTCGTGATGCCGCTCCGCCTCGTGATGCCGCTACGCCTCGTGATGCCGCTCCGCCTCGTGATGCCGCTACGCCTCGTGATGCCGCTACGCCTCGTGATGCCGCTACGCCTCGTGATGCCGCTCCGCCTCGTGATGCCGCTACGCCTCGTGATGCCGCTCCGCCTCGTGATGCCGCTCCGCCTCGTGATGCCGCTACGCCTCGTGATGCCGCTCCGCCTCGTGATGCCGCTCCGCCTCGTGATGCTGCTCCACCATGGCTCAGAGCTCCAGACAGGAAGTTTGTTCATCCAGCTGAGAGACTCTTCATCAGCTTCCTGCTGGTCAAATATTTGTTCCAGGAAGTTCATGAGTTCCAACACCCAGTTTCATCCATCAGATCCATGTTTTTGTTTGTGATGGTAGGATGGAAAAGTTTCTTTGTCCTTCAGATCTAATGGTTGCCATGGAGACCAGGTTGACACAGACCCGGCTGATTCGTCACCACTGACTCTGTTTTCAGACGTAGAAGTTGGAGACGCTGCCACCTGCAGGTGGGAGTTGGCTTTGCGTAAACTGAATGTTTTTGTGATTCTGACCATAATTGTGTTGAATTTCCACAAATCGTGAAAAACGTGAAGACTGGATCAGTTCCATCCAGATCATGGAGCAGCAGAGCAGTCCCACAGCATCATGCTGCCACCACCATGTTTCATTGTGTTCTGTTAGTTGAAACTGGGCTCAGATTCTTCATGAAGGCCCGTCTTTGTGTTCTTCGAGTCAGCAGTGGTTCTGGTTCATGGAGTCTCTCTGATGGTTTGATTATGACCTTTGACCTCAAATAAGGTCTGACATTTTTCTGTTTGGTTCTGGTTCTGATGTGTTTCGTGCTGAATGAACCCAGGTTTCTCCTGGTGCTGTTGGGTCTGTAGAATCGGGTCAGAACCAAACAGCCAAGTGGACGGTTATTTACCCACAAACATCTTTATTGACAGAATGAATTAACCGTGTTGATCCGATCGATGGAACCACGCGACTCAGCAGAGAGAGAGGCGGGACGTGTTCTGGTTCTGATCCGACACCAGAGAAGGTTCTGCTGCTCCTGTGGGGAAAGATCCAGTAAGGTTCAGTCGGTTTGAGTCGTTTTATTCTGCCTAGCAACAAGGCAAAGTTAACTCTGATTGGATGAAAAGCTGAGTTCAGATTTAAGGTTTTATTTTCCATCCAGAACTCATTTTGCAATTATTTGGTCGGTCGGGTGACCTCTGACCCACTAGGACCCGGTTTGTTTGGATTCTGCAGCCAGTAAACATCAGAGTCCAACTAGTTTCTGAATTATCAGAGGAAAATCAGCAGCTGCACTGCAAAAACACAGAATATTACCTAATATTTTTGTCTAGTTTGTTTTGCAAATGTCTTAGTTCACTTGGAATAAGACAACATTTATAAGAAACTCTTCAGCAAATTTTAGGAGCTTGTTTTAGGTTAATAAATTAGAATACTATAATTCATAAAACTAGGAGTTATTGATCTAATAATTGTATAATCGATTTTTAAAAATCTTTCCATCATAACGTTTTTCCCTCATCAAAAACAAACCTGGAGCGTTGCTTTGATTCTTTCATGCATGTTTGGGCATCATTTCATCTCCATGGCAACCATTCAGCAGCAATTAGCAAACAGCTGGTGGAAGGGCACATCAAGGCCTTAAATCAGGAAGTAAAAGTCATATTTAATATGATTACTGCCACTTTAATTTTATTTACAACATTTTTCCAGTTTGATACGTAGAGCCAATGGAGCTGCTACTTTAAAAAAAATAAATCAATATTTAACTATTAATAACTTAAATACAGCTCCTGTATTTTGCTGAAACGTTACTTATAAGTTAGTTTTATCTTCAAGGTTTTTGCACTTTAAGTAGAGTAAAACTGTCTCGGTAAGGTTTTGTGTTTTTGCAGTGTAAAGTTGGTGAAAGCCCCAGAGACGGACAGAGTTTCTCTCCGTATCGATCCAGGCGGTGGCTGGCCCGGCAGCGGCCCACGCCTGCGGTCCCGCCGGGCTCCCGGTCCCCTCGGTCGCCTCCGCCCCCTCAGGCTCTATTCCTGTAGCCGCAGCGTCCCCCCTCCCCACCCTGCTGCTGCTATAAATCAGCGGGTCGCAGCTGCTGAAGCCAGCAGGACTTAGCGCTGCGCGGAGCGCCGTGAAGCGTGTGAACCGCAGCCAGCCGCGGCTTGGCGGCGCTCCGGCGGCGGCGCTCGGTAACGAGTTGACAGTCAGCGGCTCCTCCCGGCGCAGCGCTGCGGGAAACGGACTCTCTGGACCGTAAATGTGTTTGCTTAGCGGATGGCGCTCATGTTCCCGCCTAATAAACCAGTAATAATAAACCAGTTATTACTGCTGGTGCTGCCAGGGCCGGTCCCACCCGGCCAGGTGCCCCGGGCAGCACGCTCCATCACTTCATTATAAACACACTCAGATTTGAAATCAAATGAAAGTCACCAGAATAATAATACGGTGCAACATTCTGTTCGTCCTGCAGGTAAAGGAAATGAATCTAATAATTTAAATAAACTCCAGTCGTCGCTCCGTCTTTAAGGCGCTGTCGGCCCGTTCTGCAGCGCCGACCCGCCTCGTGGTTCTGCTGCTCCTCCAGGAGCCGGGTCCGGTTTGAACAGAGAACCTGGAGGTTCTGGACCCGGGTCTGAAGAACAGGCGGTTCTGATCAGACGCTCCAGCTGCGGGTCGGACCTTGTTCTCCTGAACGGTGGACTGAGTGGTTCTGTTCTGACAAAGTTCCCTGAAGCAAGGCAGCAGGACACGACCTCACCGGACCGCATGGAACCCAGCAGAACCTCCAGGTGGTTCTGGACGGTTCAGATGGCTGCTGCCAATGTGATTCATAATCAGATTATCTTAATAGAACTGAGCTGATCTGCAGTTTTATTCTGACTTAGTCCAGATTAGATTAGTTGGGTCAGATTACTAGGATCTGACCTGAACCGGGCTCAGGGGAACCGGATCAAAGCGGCTGAACAGAACCGACACACAGAGACCGAGCCGCTCCTCCCGCTGTTCAGTAGATTAGACTGGGATTGGATTAGGATGTTTGGAATTAGATTAGCAGGTTAAACCCGACTGAGGCGAGCTGCTGGAATCAGATTACGGCTCTGATGAACTCTGCTGTCCGTCTAACCGGATTACCTTCCTCAGTGATGAAGAGGAGAGGTCAGAGGTCGGTCTGGGAGGAACCTACGGAACATTCCCAGGAAAACACGACTTCCCCGTCTCCCGGTGGAGAAACCGTCTCCCACGGCAACCAGCGCCGGGACACGGTTGCTATGGCGATGCAGGTTTCTCTCCTCCTGCGGGAGTTTACCTGTGTGTTATAATTAGAGGTGTGTGTGTTTGTGTGTGTGATGCAGGTCCAAATGTGGAACTTCAAAACACGAGAATAAAACTTAAATTTATACAAAATCACACAATAAGTTAGTTGTGCCGTATTGTGTATTATAAATACATAATACATAAATATATAAATATAAATGCAAACAACAAATCCAGAAATGAGACAAACTGCTGCGGCTCAACCAGTTTATAAAATGTTAAAATGCTTCTGAAGAACTCAAACATGAGCAAAAATAAGAATCTTTATTTAGTATGAAAGGAAATATTTATTACTAAAATATCCTGTCACATAAAAAGCAGTAAAAACTCAGAGCTGCAACTTTGGGATTTTATCACAAACATTTTTATTTAATCAATGACCGACGGCCGGAGCTCTGGTTTTAACTTTCATGTCCCCAAAACTCCGTGTCCATCAGAGGACAGAGAACCATGTCTCAGAGGACAGGTCGTCTCCTCCGTCTCCTCCGTCTCCTCTGTCTCCTCTGTCTCCTCCGCCTCCTCTGTCTCCTTTGTCTCCTCCGTCTCCTCCGTCTCCTCTGTCTCCTCCGTCTCCTTTGTCTCCTCCGTCTCCTCCCT
>NW_028263384.1:1075000-1082500 GCF_051168715.1 Poecilia mexicana
ACCAGAATCACAAACTGAACCTGAACTGAACCTGAACTGAACCTGAACTGAACCTGAACTGAACTGAACCTGAACTGAACCTGAACTGAACCTGAACTGAACTGAACCTGAACTGAACCTGAACTGAACCTGAACCTGAACCTGAACTGAACCTGAACTGAACCTGAACCTGAACTGAACCTGAACTGAACCTGAACTGAACCTGAACTGAACTGAACCTGAACTGAACCTGAACTGAACCTGAACTGAACCTGAACCTGAACCTGAACTGAACCTGAACTGAACTGAACCTGAACTGAACCTGAACTGAACCTGAACTGAACCTGAACCTGAACCTGAACTGAACCTGAACTGAACTGAACCTGAACTGAACCTGAACTGAACCTGAACTGAACTGAACCTGAACTGAACCTGAACTGAACCTGAACCTGAACTGAACCTGAACTGAACCTGAACCTGAACTGAACCTGAACCTGAACTGAACCTGAACCTGAACTGAACCTGAACCTGAACTGAACCTGAACTGAACCTGAACCTGGTCCAGCAGTTGCCTGAACAGACCATCCAGTATCACAGATTAGCCTTAGCAGGTTTAGCACTTTGACCTTTGACCCCGGGCCAACCCCAGCGGATGAGCGCTGCGCCTGTGTGCCGTTCCGTCCAGCACAGGTGAAAATCACATCTTAGGTTTGGGTCTGGCTGAGCGAATCGTTTGTGTTGAAGCTAACGCTAACGAGGCGACATTTGTTCCTGTCTGCTGACCTTAAAGCTGCGGCAGGCGGATTATATAATCCTGTTTCTGGAGCGTTCACAGATTCACAGACGAAACGCTGTCTGTGAATCTGTGAACCCTAACCTTAACCCTAACTGAGCTGATTTTATTCAGCTCAGTCACTTTAAACAGTCAGGTTGGTTCTGGACGGACGTTTCCTCTGGTTTCCTCAGACGATATTTATTCCCAGAAAAACTAAACTTGGCTTTTTTATCTGTTTTTCTTTGAAACAAGACAAACGTGCCGTTTATGTTTCAGATCTAAAAAGACTCACAGCTCCATTTTCTACAGACGTCAGACTTCTTTATTACATTATAATGTTTCGTTTGTAGAACAAACTTGTCTTCAACTTCACTGTTTATGTGAAAAAGTTTGGACATGAACTGCCTCTGGCTGCAGCTCCATTTGTTTGATTCAGACCTGGACTTTGACTAGGCCACTGTAACACATGAATAGATATATTTTTTCCTGCTGGAAGGTGAACCTCCTCTCCAGCCTCGGCTCTTCATTTAGTTTGAATTTAACTCCGTCTTCATCATCAGATTGGACTGGCCTCCCTGTCCCTCAGCATGATTCTGCCACCACCATGTCTCAGAATGTTGACATGTTGGTCAGAAAGTTCAACTTTCAGCTGATTGCTTCTCCTCCATGGTTTGTAGCAAACCAGAGTTCTTATGATGAAGCCTGTAAACTTTGAGTTTCTTCTTCCTGGTTCTCCGAGTCCAGAACCAGAACCAGAGCTGATAGAATCAGATTACAGCTGGACTCTGGGTTCTGTTTAGGAAGGATGTTAGTTTCACTTATTTTTGTTTTGGGGTACCGGATTTAAGGGGGAAGGAAACAAAAGCACGCCACACTTTTCAGATTTTGAGTTTCTGTTTTGTTCTTCTCTTCCTGCTCTGCTGAGTCACATGAAACCCAACCAGACACTGAAGTTTGTTTGAAACCTGATTAAATGTGGAACCGTTTGGAGGAGTTCCTGTTTCAGGCGGAGCGCAGCTGGAGATGCTCTGATTCCTCCATGTTGGTTCTGCTGATCGAACCCGTCCTGCTCCGTCTAGAAAAGTTCTTTGCTTCATGAGCGGCGCTGCAGGGGCTGAGTGGGAGTTCTGTGCTGGTCTGAGCTCGGTTTATGGTGTCATGTTGTGACACAAAGCGTTTCTGCCTCCAACAACACAGACCTGCCGTCCTGCAGCTCTGAGTGGGAGGCGGACGCAGACAGCACATGCTTTATTAGCAGAGAAATGTCACCATGGCGACCTGCGGCCGCCGCAGGAAGCTGAGCGAGAGCTGGTGGGAGTTCACCGCTGCCAGAGAGTTTCCCTGGTGCTTTCCTGCACCGGCAGACAGGACGGAGGCGGCGTGGGCGCCGACCTTCAGGGCCCTGCGTCACGGCCCGGCATCCTTACTGGAAGAGTTATACAATTACACCTGAGCAGGTGGTGAGGGTCACCGAGAGGTCAGAGACTCACCTGGGAGCACCGAGGTTCACCCTCACAGGGTTAATGTGGGAGAAGTTCTGGAGAACTGTTTCATTCATCCTCCTCAGGTAAACCGGCTGGATGGATCCATCCGACGGGTTTTGGTTAAAACAAATTTAAGTGAAACTAACACCTGAAGTGGGCGGAGCTTACGGGCGTGGCAATGGGAGGAGCTAAGAGGGGTGTGGCCAGAAGATGCTAGCTTAGTGACTGTCGCGATATTTAGCAACATTTCAGACTTTTTCTAAAAAGCAACTAGCAAGTAATCTAGCAACAGTTTATCAAAAACACCTAGCAACAACTTAGCAGCGTTTTTATGGGAAACGTTTCTGTGAAGCTCTGGAGCAGCTGTCCGTCTACTTGGAGACGAACAAAATGTCCGCCTGACAGGATGTGTGTTAGGAGGTCATGTCCTGTTGACCACAAGGCAACATGATCAGCTTCATCTTCAGGTTTATATCTGAGACCAGAAGCTCGTCTCTGATTGGACGATCAGCTTTGATAACATTATAGTATTTAATTATATTTTACACAGTAACCGCATGTCAAAAGTTATAAAATCATAAACGGAGATGTAAATTTAATCAGCTTATATTAATTGGATTGGATTAAAAGTCTGGACTCTGTAGATCCTAATTTGATCGTAATTAATGTGAGCAGATAATCAATAATCAGATTTATTCCACTGGTTTTCTGAGCTCTAATAACAGAGCGGCTGGTAAACAGCAGGAATCACATCTGGTAGAAACATGTACAGTTTCACTTTAACTAGTCCTCGTCCTGACTGGAGGTCAAAGGTCAGCTGAAATGACAGCAACCATTAAAAGACTGTTAGTTAAGACCTGCAGGTCCCGTCTGTCTGCAGGAAGCAGGTCTCCAACTGATGGGACTGTTTCATCATTCTGCTCTCGCTCGTTCTGCTCTCGCTCGTTCTGCTCTGCTCTCGCTCGTTCTGCTCTCGCTCGTTCTGCTCTCGCTCGTTCTGCTCTCTCTGCTCTCTCTGCTCTCACTCGTTCTGCTCTGCTCTCGCTCGTTCTGCTCTCACTCGTTCTGCTCTCGTTCGTTCTGCTCTGCTCTCACTCGTTTTGCTTTGCTCT
The DNA here is from genome assembly GCF_051168715.1 of Poecilia mexicana. Classification (NCBI taxonomy): domain Eukaryota; kingdom Metazoa; phylum Chordata; class Actinopteri; order Cyprinodontiformes; family Poeciliidae; genus Poecilia; species Poecilia mexicana. The sequence goes on from NW_028263384.1 coordinate 1,078,351, forward strand.
CGCTCGTTCTGCTCTCACTCGTTCTGCTCTCGCTCGTTCTGCTCTGCTCTCGCTCGTTCTGCTCTCGCTCGTTCTGCTCTCGCTCGTTCTGCTCTCTGCTCTCTCTGCTCTCACTCGTTCTGCTCTGCTCTCGCTCGTTCTGCTCTCACTCGTTCTGCTCTCGTTCGTTCTGCTCTGCTCTCACTCGTTTTGCTCTGCTCTCGCTCGTTCTGCTCTCACTCGTTCTGCTCTCGCTCGTTCTGCTCTCGCTCGTTCTGCTCTCGCTCGTTCTGCTCTCGCTCGTTCTGCTCTCTCTGCTCTCTCTGCTCTCACTCGTTCTGCTCTGCTCTCGCTCGTTCTGCTCTCACTCGTTCTGCTCTCGTTCGTTCTGCTCTGCTCTCACTCGTTTTGCTCTGCTCTCGCTCGTTCTGCTCTCACTCGTTCTGCTCTCGCTCGTTCTGCTCTCGCTCGTTCTGCTCTCGCTCGTTCTGCTCTCGCTCGTTCTGCTCTCTCTCTAAGCGTCATTGTTTCATGAATTCTGCAGCAGGTTTTCAGGTTGGAGTCAAGTGGATGTTTCTCAGCTCATCTGAAACCTCAGCAGTCCTTTTCACCGCTGAGCTCCACATCCATTTCTCTCATCTATTGAACTCCAGTCATTACCTGCTCATCTGTTGCCGTGGCGATGGGAACTCCGACAATGGCAGCGTGGCGCTCTGCTTGACCCAACAGATAGTGGAGAGCATGTTGCTGAATGAGCAGGAAGAGGCTTCAGATCCATGATGGAAACTGAAACGAGCTTCCTGTCCAGCAGCAGGAAGTGGCCGAGGACACTTCCTGCTGCTGGACGTCCGCTAACGTGTCCTCTGTGTGTCTCAGGTCCCGACGTCCACCACGGAGCTCAGCACCATGCTGCTGCCTCGACCTTCGTCCACGCAGGGGTCAGAGCGGAGGGGGAGGGCAATGAGCGCCGCCAGCTACCTGACTGACGTCATGGAGGGTGAGGAGCGGCGCCGCGGCCACACCTTCATCTGCAGCGCTGCTCTTAAAGGGACAGTGTCATGTAGAATCCACTCCTTTAGCCAAACATGTTTTAATGTTTTTCACTCAAACAAACATGGAGGTTTGATTTGATTCTTTCATGTATGTTTGAGAAACCCTTTAATCTCCATGGCAACCATTCAGCTGTTCAAAATGCCTGAATGGACCTAGCCCCGCCTTCGAGGCGCAGCTCCTCCCCCACTCAGCTCCTTCAGACTAGCCAGCAGCAATTAGCAAACAGCTCATTATAGGAGCTGCTGCTCAGAGCAACGCTGGTAAAAACATTAAAGGGTTAATAGAGGAGCCATGTTGGGACGACTTCCTGGAGGCGGAGCTTCAGAGAGAGCAGGAGGTTTTAAAGAGACAGAGGCCCAATTTCAAGGGCTTAAATTACCAAGTAAGTAGTTTAGAGTTTCGGTTTAACTTTGTCTGCTCAGTGAGAGTCCAACTAGTGGTGGACAGAACCGACCCGCACGACCTGAACCGGACCGCACCGACCCAAACCGACCCAAACCGACCCAAACGACCCAAACGACCCAAACCAACCTGCACCGACCCAAACGACCCAAACCAACCTGCACCGACCCAAATGACCCAAACCAACCTGCACCGACCCAAACCGACCCAAACGACCCAAACCAACCTGCACCGACCCAAACCAACCTGCACCGACCCAAACCGACCCAAACGACCCAAACCAACCTGCACCGACCCAAACCAACCTGCACCGACCCAAACCGACCCAAACGACCCAAACCAACCTGCACCGACCCAAACCAACCTGCACCGACCCAAACTGACCTGCACCGACCCAAACGACCCAAACCGACCTGCACCGACCCAAACGACCCAAACCGACCTGCACTGACCCAAACGACCCAAACCGACCTGCACCGACCCAAACGACCCAAACCGACCTGCACTGACCCAAACGACCCAAACCAACCTGCACCGACCCAAACCAACCTGCACCGACCCAAACCAACCTGCACCGACCCAAACGACCCAAACCGACCTGCACCGACCCAAACCGACCTGCACCGACCCAAACCGACCTGCACCGACCCAAACCGACCTGCACCGACCCAAACCAACCTGCACCGATCCAAACGACCCAAACCGACCTGCACCGACCCAAACCGACCTGCACCGACCCAAACCGACCTGCACCGACCCAAACCGACCTGCACCGACCCAAACCAACCTGCACCGACCCGAACCGACCCAAACCGACCCAAACCGACCTGCACCGACCCAAACCGACCTGCACCGACCCAAACCGACCTGAACCGACCCGAACCGACCTGCACCGACCCAAACCGACCCAAACCGACCTGAACCGACCCAAACCAATCTGCACCGACCCAAACCGACCCAAACCGACCTGCACCGACCTGAACCGACCCAAACCGACCTGCACCGACCCAAACGACCCAAACCGACCTGCACCGACCCAAACCGACCTGCACCGACCCAAACCGACCTGCACCGACCCAAACCAACCCAAACCGACCCAAACCGACCTGCACCGACTTGAACCGACCCGAACCGACCTGCACCGACCCAAACCAACCCAAACCGACCCAAACCGACCTGCACCGACCCAAACCAACCCAAACCGACCTGCACCGACCCGAACCGACTTGAACCGACCCGAACCGACCCGCCCAGACGTAACTCCTGGATCCTCTGTAGACCAAAGTATTCCAGAATCTACTGCCAGTCTGCAGTTAAAACTGTTTCAAACCGATGGACTGACTCAGAACCGGCGTCATAAATAACAGGAAGTCCAGAAAGACATAGGAAACCGACCAGCATGAAATAAACAGAACACCAGTGGCGACGAGTCCAGAGTCGACCTGAAGTGGTCATATTAATGCAACATTATGCGAAACTGCAAGAAGAACCAAAAACATGTCAGAATCCATGAAGCTGCCCAGCGCGGCAGCAGACTGAGCTAAAACTGGGTTGTGTAAGAGAGTCTGGGTTTGTTGTGGCTCCCGCCGTCCTCAGGGGAACGCGCGCTTTGTTTGTCAGAAAGAGGAGAGAGGCGCACAGAAACTGAATGAAAGAGAGGAGAAGGAGTGTGGCATCGTGGTCACCCTCATTTACCATGCAATCAGCTTCCTGTGTGTGTTTGTTGGGTGTGCTGAGTCACCGTCTGCCCCCCGGCGCTCGCTGCTCTTAGAGAACAGATCATTATACAGGAAAACACAAAAACCCACTGCTGTCCTCTCTGATTCATCTCCGCTCCCCGCCCTGCCGCCTTACTCCAGGATGAAATCCTTCCAGTCTGGAGTCAAAACAAACTTCTGACCCATAAACTACAAACTCCTCTGCTGCTGCGTGCAGAGAAATCTGTAAATGTTTGGACTGATTAGCAGATAAAAAGCTGCTGTGTCTTCATCTGGGCAGAGCTGGAGGAGTCCCATAAGAAGTGCCACCCCTGCTGGTACGTGTTCGCCCACCGATACCTGGTGTGGGAGTGCTCCCCCTCCTGGCTGCGGCTGAAACAGCTGGTGAAGATCATGGTGATGGACCCCTTCCTGGACCTGGCCATCACCGTCTGCATCGTCCTCAACACGCTCTTCATGGCCATGGAGCATTACCCGATGACGCCCGAGTTCAACGGGATGCTGAGCATCGGAAACCTGGTAGGATGGAGGGAGGGGTGGAGGGAGGGAGGGAGGGAGGAATGGAGGGAGGAATGGAGGGATGGAGAGAGGGAGGGAGGAATGGAGAGAGGGAGGGAGGGAGGGAGGAATGGAGGGATGGAGAGAGGGAGGGAGGGAGGGAGGGAGGGATGGAGAGAGGGAGGGAGGGAGAGATGGAGGGAGGAATGGAGGGATGGAGAGAGGGAGGGAGGGAGGGAGGAATGGAGAGAGGAATGGAGGGATGGAGAGAGGAATGGAGGGATGGAGAGAGGGAGGGATGGAGGGAGGGATGGATGGATGGAGGGATGTTTTGTAGGAGAAAGTGGTTCTGGTCCATGTTTCTGAATGGGATCCGTCTATTTTCTGGTCCATGTTTCTGAATGGGATCCGTCTATTTTCTGGTCCATGTAGCTGAACTGGCTCGTTCTGTAGAGGATTTGCTGTAGGACTTTTTCAGCAAACTAACTTTGAAGCCGTGG
>NW_028263384.1:1087500-1112500 GCF_051168715.1 Poecilia mexicana
GCTTTTTCCATGAGGTGGGGGTCAAAGTGCGGCCTGAGGGCCATTTGTGGCCCCTGGAATGCATTCATGTGGCCCCTGACTTCAGTTTGACTTTCAGGAAGTGAAGCTGATGATGTTTAACATCTTTTATGGGTTTTTAGGATGAGATCTTCTTAACTGTAAAATGTTCAGTTTAACAAAACTATTTTTTCTTTTATTAGCCACATCATTTTTACTTTGATTAGGCCACAAACATCTCTAAACATTTTACTCAGACTTTGGCATCCAGTTTGCTAAAGACCTCACAATTTTAGAAGAAAGTTCTTGTCTTTGTTGCTGAATAAAATAAACTAAATGAATTGTTCTTTTCAAAGACTTGCAGTAAAGTTTTTTAGCATTTTAGTTGAAAACATCTGTAAATATATTGCTTTAACTTGGTGAACAGGAAGCTGCTTGAGTTAATTCAGCTGAAGCCTTTTAAAGGTCATAGTTTCATATTTACTGTTGCATAAAGCAGCCAGTTTTTCTGCTCACTGATGCTTTTGGTTGCAGGGAAGCAGCAGCTGCTGCTGATGTTTGACAGCTGAGCCGAGTTTAACTTCGTTAGCATCAGTCGGCCTGACGTCAGAGAAACATGAGCGAGAAAATGACCGGAAAAACACGACACAGTCTGCAAAAATAACAACGTATGATGAGAGAACAGGAGGAAAAATAATAAACTGAGTGTGAATGATTTAAACTGGAAACATGAACTAATTCTGTGAGCTAGAACCGGATCAGATAGATCCAGTTACTTAGATCCAGGTTTATTAGAACCACTAAAGAACATTCTGACCCTGACCTGCCTCATCATCATCATCATCATCATCATCATCATGTCTGTCTGAACCCAGAGAGCAGCAGAGAGCTCCTCCTGAAGTCAGTAATCATGAGGAGAAGCTAATCAACGCTCTGCAGAGCTAATGAGCCCCGAGGCGAGACGGGACCATCCTGGAGGCTCCACACACACACACACACACACACACACACACACACACACACACACACACACACACACACACACACACACACACACACACACACACACACACACACACACACTGACATGAGAACACAAACGTATACGCTAACACACATACTGCCCCGAATAAGAACTAAACACAAATCTCTAAATACACACTGGTGCTGAAACACACAAGCTAACACAGAGACATGAAAACACAAACATCCAAATATGCCAATATAATAATATGCTAACAAACACAAACACGCCTGTTAACAAACATAGACAATGGTACAAACACAGGTAGCCATGCTAACACAGGTAGCCTGGTAACACAGGTAGCCATGCTAACACAAGTAGCCATGCTAACACAGGTAGCCATGGTAACACAGGTAACCATACTAACACAGGTAGCCATGCTAACACAGGTAGCCTGGTAACACAGGTAGCCATGCTAACACAAGTAGCCATGCTAACACAGGTAGCCTGGTAACACAGGTAGCCATGCTAACACAAGTAGCCATGCTAACACAGGTAGCCATGGTAAAACACACAAACATGTTATACATTCATATGCAAACACAAAGACAATGCTAACACACATAAATCAGTCAACAGAAACATACAAACATGCCGACAAACTTAGAAATGCTAACACACACACATGCATGCTAATGCACGCAAACGGGACCAGAAACTCACATGGAGGCTCAAACACACACAGTCATGCTAACACAGCTGTAGCATGTAGCCAGTATCTGGAGTGGGAACAGTGCTGGTTTTTCTCAGCCTCTCTGGTCTTTGTGGAGTTTCTTGGTCCAGTTTTTCTCTCCATCGTTGCTTCTGTCCATCCAGGTCACAGGGTCACCTCGGCACATGTCTAGATCAGTTTGAGACGATGACCTTTGAACCCTTCTCAGATTGATGGACGGTAATCTGAAGTCATTCTGATGCCTTTCCGCCCTGGCCTTGTGTTGAGACTCTGCTGCCTGTTTATCAGAGCATTCTGCTGATGTTTGTCTGCTGGTTACCATAGAAACCGTAGAGATGGATTCATGATGTCGCCTTGGTTTCCGGGTCCATGAAGTGGATGCAGTGTGCATGCTAGCAGCAGCGTGACTCCCAGCTGAGTGGCGTGGGGCTCCATGCTAACTGAAGCATACAGAAACATTTCAGCAGCGGTCAGCGCGCCGCCGCAGCCGCTGCCGCAGCCGCTGCTGCAGCTCAGCTCCTGCCGGCTTCCAGAGAGCCGGGGAGCAGAGCGGCGGTGATAGGAGCTGACACGGCTGCGTGTGGACGTGGGCTGAACCTGAGCCGGGCTGCAGCGCGGCCCTCTGACTCTTCCTGCCCTTCGTTCAGCTGCTCTGTGTTTACCTGAGAGTTTCAGGAGCTTCTCGTTTCCTCTCAGCCTGATGGCAGCTTCAGCCGTCATGACGCATGTCAGAGCGACAGCGAGGCTCAGGGTCGCTTCTCTCTCCACTGACACAAACATTCATTTATACATTTGAGTTTATCCTGGAAGATTATGAAACTGACCCAAATATTCTGATCGTGGCAGAACCTGGACCTCTGCTGCAGAACCTTGAACATATAAAATACAGTAAGACGGCTCTGAATGGATGAATCTTTATATTTAACATTTTTATCTATTCCTGCTGATCCTTTCAGGGTCACATGGCTGCTGTCACATCTGGTTATAACCTGATACATTTAGTGTTTTTACTGCTTTTATCTAGTTCTTGTATTCATACAATTTTATAAATATTCATTTTAAACCAGGTTTAGCAGTTAGTCTCTTTCTGTTCAGACAAAACACATTTAGAGTGAATTAAAAATGATCTTTACTGCATGAAAAACAAACTATTTAAATAACTCTGTAGGAGTTTTTGTTGCCAGAAAATGAAAAATGTAAAGTTAGTTGTGATGTTGTGTTGAAGTAACTTCAGAACTGAACCAAAAGTTCTGATGTCGGCATGAACAGACTGGAAATGACACAAAATTAGAAAATAAGAAACGGAAGGATTTTTTATCCGATGAGCAGCTGAACATCCATCCATTTCCTTACCCCTTGTCTCTAATGGGGTCAGGAGGTTCTGGTGCCTCTCCAGTGAACGTTTCAGGTGAGAGGCAGGGTCACCTGGGGTCACCTGGGGTCACCTGGGGTCACCTGGTCAGGTCTCCAGTCTGTTGCAGGGCAACCCAGAGACAGACGGGACAAACACACTTTAGAGAGACAATTAACCTGACAGTCATGTGTTTGGACTGGGAGGCAGCCGGAGAACCGGAGAGAACCCACCATGCACTGGGAGAACATGCAGAACGACCCGGGTCGGGAATCGAACCCAGAACCTTCTGGCTGCGAGGCAGCAGCTCTACCAACTTAAAGATGTTAAAGTGAAACTTAAACTTTGGGTCATTTTTAGGTTGCAGTGAGTCGCTGCTGTTTTGCTTCAGGAGTTCTGGAGAACTGGACCCGGTTGGCTGGACTCAGAACTTTAGATGTATTCTCATCGTCTCTGTGGGTCGGTGTTGGTGTGAACTGAAGTCTGTCCAGAACCCAGCAGGGTTTGGTTCTGAAGATCTTCTGACCATCTGCATGGTCAGAACCATAAACATGGACTCGACCTGGATCAGCTTCCTCTCTGCTGGGCTGGACCTCTGTCTGACCCCAGTGTGACCTCTGACCCTATGTGACCTCTGTCTGACCCTATGTGACCTCTGACCCTATGTGACCTCTGTCTGACCCTATGTGACCTCTGACCCTATGTGACCTCTGTCTGACCCCAGTGTGACCTCTGACCCTATGTGACCTCTGTCTGACCCTATGTGACCTCTGACCCTATGTGACCTCTGTCTGACCCTATGTGACCTCTGTCTGACCCCAGTGTGACCTCTGACCCTATGTGACCTCTGTCTGACCCCAGTGTGACCTCTGACCCTATGTGACCTCTGTCTGACCTCTGTGTGACCCTGTCTGACCTCTGTGTGACACTGTCTGACCCTGTGTGACCCTGTCTGACCTCTGTGTGACCCTGTCTGACCTCTGTGTGACACTGTCTGACCCTGTGTGACCTCTGTCTGACCCTATGTGACCTCTGTCTGACCCTATGTGACCTCTGTCTGACCCCAGTGTGACCTCTGACCCTATGTGACCTCTGACCCTATGTGACCTTTGTCTGACCTCTGTCTGACTCTGTGTGACCCTGTCTGACCCTGTGTGACCTCTGTCTGACCCTATGTGACCTCTGTCTGACCCTATGTGACCTCTGTCTGACCCCAGTGTGACCTCTGACCCTATGTGACCTCTGACCCTATGTGACCTTTGTCTGACCTCTGTCTGACCCTGTGTGACCCTGTCTGACCCTGTGTGACCCTGTCTGACCTCTGTGTGACACTGTCTGACCTCTGTGTGACCCCAGCGTGACCTCTGTGTTTGTGTCCCTCAGGTGTTCTCGGGGATCTTCACAGCGGAGATGGTTCTGAAGATCATCGCCTTGGACCCGTACTACTACTTCCAGACGGGCTGGAACATCTTTGACAGCATCATCGTGTGCCTCAGCCTCATGGAGCTCGGATTGTCTGATGTGGAGGGGCTCAGCGTCCTGCGCTCCTTCCGGCTGGTACGTCCTCGCTGGACCACACCTGCTGTTCATCGCATCGCTCACACTAGCAGCCCTTAGACACAGTTTAATGTAATAATGTTGTCATTTTGGCGCCCGCTCCAGCGCAGCACCCACATGCGTAGCCACTGATCCTGCCTTAACCGTTTTGGTTTCTGTTGGTGGAAAACCCAACCACACGAGAAGTGATTCCCTCTGAGATGTTTGGGTTTGACGGTGCGTGCTGATTGGCCGGTGCAGAGTGATGTCATTTAGCCAAAAGTCCAGCTGTGGCCCAGTTTCTGACCCGATCAGGCGGAGTGGAGCGGAGGCGTCAGCAGCATCTCGGGTCTTCATCTGTCCTCACTGATCTCAGGAAGTGTCACTCTGAGGATCTCCGTCTTCCTGCAGGACCCCCCCACATGATAACAGCCCTTCGTCCTCCTCATCCTCACTGGTTGCATCTGCAGATTGTTTCTTCTTCTCTGATTTATGTGACCTGATAGATGCTGCAGAAGAAGAACAAACCTCCGTTCTGCTGATAGATCCAGGATAACCGGAGATCTTCTGCTTCTTTTCCAACATTTTACTCTTATTTGCTTTGAAAAGTCTCTAAGGATGTTTCCTTCATGATGGTCCGGTCGACCCGGTTCTACTGGAACCAGAACATCTGCTCCACCTCCAGCTGCTGTGGTTCTAAGTCAAACCAACCTGTTCCCCTCCTGGCCTGTGGGGGCGCTGCACCAAGAACCACTGAAGGAAACGACACTAAAACCTCTGAAGACACTGAGAGCAACTTCCTTCTTCACCAGATGGAAACAAGATGGAGGATTTTAGCGGTTGGAGGATTTCTCTTTAGGCTAAAGACCAGGAGACATTTCTGCTGCTAGCGCTAGGCTAGCAGGTTAGCTTTGGTTGTGTTTACCCAGAATGCGCTGCTCTGTAGTCCACTTCCTGCTTTTAAAGCTGCAGATCATTTTGATCTGAAACTCAGGTCTAAATGATCTGCATCTGGTCCAGTCAGTCAGAGTTGATTGAATCCTAAATGAAAGGTTTTCCTTCCTGTTGTTGCCGACTGTTGACCTCTGACCCCTGTCCCCTGTTCTGCCCCAGCTGCGTGTTTTTAAGCTGGCCCGCTCCTGGCCGACCCTCAACACGCTCATCAAGATCATCGGGAACTCCATGGGCGCCCTGGGCAACCTGACGCTGGTCCTCGCCATCATCGTCTTCATCTTTGCCGTGGTGGGGATGCAGCTGTTCGGGAAGAACTACCAGGTGGGCCGCCGTCGCCCCCCGGTGGCCGGGCCGGGCGCAGGCGCCGTGTCTGACCTCTGCTGTGTCCCTGCAGGAGTGTGTGTGTAAGATCTCCAAGGACTGCGTCCTCCCCCGCTGGCACATGAAGGACTTCTTCCACTCCTTCCTCATCGTGTTCCGGGTTCTGTGCGGCGAATGGATCGAGACCATGTGGGACTGCATGGAGGTGGCGGGGCAGCCGCTCTGCATCCTCGTCTTCATGCTGGTCATGGTTATCGGAAACCTGGTGGTGAGTTCCTCTGAGGGGGACGCTGCCGCTGCGCGGGGGTAGAGAGGCTGCTGGTTCTGGACCGGACTGGATGGACTGGGCTGGGCTGGGTTTAAAGTAGGGATGCACCGATTGCAGTTTTCTGGCTGATTCCTGATCTTTAAAAGAGACTGACCTGCTGATTCTGATTTTGGTCGATACCAAGATTTATTTTTCTGAAACGTTGCTAAATATATTAAAGTCACTGAGTTGGAACAGAGGGGCAGCGACTGTTACCGTAAACATTCAGATAAAACCTGGAGGGCGGGGCTACGGCGGTGGGCGGGGCTACGGCGGTGGGCGGGGCTAACAGACAGACTGACTGCAGAGCAAAGACAACAGCAGCTGATTTTAGACCTTTACTGATGAAGATCAGATCAGCTTCACATGTAATTATCTGCTGATCAATGATCTCACAAAATTAAGAAAATCGGCTGGGCGATAAATCGGCTGGGCGATAAATCGGCTGGGCGATAAATCGGTAATATTTGTATTTTCAGACCATTTTGCACTAATATAATGCTAATGGCAAACTAAACATATTCTCAAATTAAAGTTTAAATTTCAACACTGGAACTAGAAGACACTTTAAATATCCAAAATAAATAAACAAAACAACAAATGAAATGAACATAATTAGAGTTAAGATCTAGAAACTCGACTGAAACTTTTATCATCCAGTTTTTGAGATAAACGATAAATCAAATGGAAATTATTGATCTGTTTTAATGCATTACACATATAATGCATTGTATGCATTACCACCAAATATTCTGAATACATTTTTATATAAATATCTTTATTTAAGTAAAAACCAGGCAGCTAAACTAACTAAACTGAAATCTGCTCATTTTAGTTGTAGAGTTTCTGCTGAATTAACCCTTTTACGCCGGAGTTTCAAGCGTCTGCCTAAATAAACCTTCCTTATTTTAATTGTAAGTAGTTCTTTAAATGTCCTATGAGATGATATACTTACCCATGTATCGATAACAACTGGAACTTTCAATATCCAGCAAGTTATTTTCACAATATGCCGTCTATAAAACTAGTGCCCCCCAGATTAATTACCTCTCTGCAGCTGCAGCTGTGAAGTTGCCGTATTAACCCGATACTTGCTGGAAAGGGCAACGCCTCCCCTTTCAGAAACCGTTGGAATTTTTCAGATAGCGCTACGTGTGGCGGAATTACGGTACTGCAAATTTGGATGTGTCGCTGCCGACACATCCCCGCGTAAAAGGGTTAAACTGATGGAAAACTGAAAATTGTTTTAGACAAATATTCTAACTGTGTCTTTTCCTCGTCAGTCTCGTCATTTAAACAGAACCTCTAGAACCGTTCGGACAGGTTCTGAGTCAAATCATGACTCTGAACATCAAATCAACTGGCTGATTGTGATTTCTCCAGATCCACTGTGATGAATCCGCCTGACGGTTTTTAGGTTTTTATGGGATGAATCGGAGCAGCAGCCGGTTTCTGCTGCAGCTGCAGAGTTCTGTTCCTGTTTCTGTTCCGGATCGGTTCTGCAGGAGTTCTCCTGGCCCGCTCCGATGTTCTGACCCAAAAACACGGAGTCACAGCCAGAGGACCGGATGTTCAGGAAGCACGAAATTCCCAAACCAGGAAACACTGGAAGCATTTCAGCATCTGATCGAGACAATAACTAGATCCAAAAGTAACTTTATGACCCTGAAAACGTCTCAAGTTCAGGAGAGGAGCAGCTTCTCGTTTCCACTCCGTCCTCCTCTTCCTCCTCTTCCTCCTCTTCCTCCTCCTGGTTCTGATTAGCCTGAAGTGTCTCCGTCTCTCCGGCCGTCAGCGGATCATAACGACTCTCAGAGCAATAACTCGACTCCTCTCAGCTGCTGGCTTAATGCTCTCATGGAGATTTAATAATGAGGCTGATACAACACACACACACACACACACACACACACACACACACACACACACACACACACACACACACACACACACACACACGCCTCCTCCTGCAGAGGTTTACGCTGACCCGACTGAAGAAATGCACCTGAACATATCGCGGTGCGTTTGAGTCAGGATGACGGCAGCGTTCCCGTTGATCTGATTTATCCCGTTAGAAACGCTCCGATTGTGATCCAGAGGTGTGTGTGTGTGTGTGTGTGTGTGTGTGTGTGTTTTCCTTTGTGAGACATGCAGTGCTTCACCCTGAGATGAAAAAAATCTAATTAAAGTTAAAGTTTGTCTGAAGGAAAGAAGAAAGAGGTGAAGAAAATAAACATGGACAACAAAAGAGGAAAAATAATTTAAAGCAAATAAAAAAGAGAAAATAAGAAAAATCATCAGGATTCATGGAAACGTCGCATTGAGGAAGGAAGTTATGCAATAACGACGAGAACCATAGAAATGTTCAACAAGGGAAAATAAAAAATACAAGAACAAAGAAAATTCAGATGAAACTTTAGAGAAAATAGTAAAAATGGAATAAAACAGCAAAGAGAGAAATAAATGAAGAAAAAAGATAAAAACAGGAAAACAGAAACCACAGAAGAAGAATGGAAAAAATAGGCCCAGAGCAGCAGAAGAACAGGGTGTACTTACTTACTTACTTACTTACTTACTTACTTTCCACCCAGGCTGAACCTGATGCCTCCTGAAGGAGTTCAGTTTTTCTCTCCAGGAGGTTCTCAGAACCAGAACGTCGGTCTGGACTGGTTTCACTGGGACGGGCTGCTGCGTCCAGCGTTGCCATGGCGACCCAGCAGCAGCAGGTCCTCCCCGCTGCAGGCGGGTCCCATCAGGCCCGGCGGAGGCTTTGAGCTGCAGCAGATGTTCAGCTGCTGCAGCTCATGACAAACGAGCCGCCGAACTGATTCTGCTGAGTCAGCGCTTCATCTGCAGCACACCTGGTACCAGTAACTCTTCATCCTCCTCCTCATCCTCTCGTCAGACGTGTGGAGCTCCAGCTGGACTCGCTGCAGCTCCACAGGATCCTGGTTCTGGGTCCAAACGGAGCTGCAGTCGGGCTTGTTCTGAACGTTTAACCTCAGTGGAACCGACCCGGTTTGCCTCAGAATGAGATCCAGTTTGGGTCTCATGTTTCTGTCCGCTGAGGTTCTGTAGAGGACGACCGGTTCTGGGTCGGTTCTGACCTGGAGGTGAGAACTGGGTTGGAACTGGTTCAGCTGCATTCGGTTTGATTCAGTTCACTGCTTTAACAGATTCAGTTCTTTTTAATCGATTCAGATGAAGATGAACGACTTTATGAAATTAAATTCTGATATTTGAAAAGAAGAATCGTGATGTTTGGCTCAGTGGATCCATCTGAACAGAACCGAACCATTAGATTGAGCAGAACCATTAGAACCTCTTTACATGTGATCCATGTTCCTCCCAGTCCGTTCCTGTTCTCCCTCCCAGCTCTCCCAGTTTGTCTCAGTGGTTTACTGGGACTCCCTCCGCTCCTCCTGGGGATTTCCCAGGAGGCTTTGCTCTCGGCGGTTGGTGTGATGCGTTGGATCAATCGGACCCTGCTTGGTTCCCCCTGGATCTGCTGCGGGGCCGTTTCCAGGCAGCAGCCGGTTTACTGAAGGAGAATTTAAGTTTCCAGTAAAACCATGAAGCGTCTCTGCTGGTCCAGTAAACGTCTGGAAGGAAACCATCAGTAAAACGAATCCAGTCAGTTCAGCTCATCGGCTGATGTGAAGTAAATGATGGGGGTGTGTGGGGGTGTGTGTGGGGGTGTGTGTGTGGGGGTGTGTGTGGGGGTGTGTGTGTGGGGGTGTGTGTGTGGGGGTGTGTGTGGGGGTGTGTGTGGGGGTGTGTGTGTGGGGGTGTGTGTGGGGGTGTGTGTGGGGGTGTGTGTGTGGGGGTGTGTGTGTGGGGGTGTGTGTGTGGGTGTGTGTGGGGGTGTGTGTGTGGGGGTGTGTGTGTGGGGGTGTGTGTGGGGGTGTGTGTGGGGGTGTGTGTGTGGGGGTGTGTGTGTGGGGGTGTGTGTGGGGGTGTGTGTGTGTGTGTGTGTGTGCGTGTGTGTGTGTGGGGGTGTGTGTGGGGGTGTGTGTGTGGGGGTGTGTGTGGGGGTGTGTGTGGGGGTGTGTGTGTGGGGGTGTGTGTGTGGGGGTGTGTGTGGGGGTGTGTGTGGGGGTGTGTGTGTGGGGGTGTGTGTGGGGGTGTGTGTGTGTGTGTGTGTGTGCGTGTGTGTGTGTGCGTGTGGGGGTGTGTGTGTGGGGGTGTGTGTGTGTGGGGGTGTGTGTGTGGGTGTGTGTGTGGGGGTGTGTGTGTGGGGGTGTGTGTGTGGGGGTGTGTGTGTGTGTGTGTGTGTGTGTGTGTGTGTGTGGGGGTGTGTGTGTGGGGGTGTGTGTGTGGGGGTGTGTGTGTGTGTGTGTGTGTGTGTGTGTGTGTGTGTGTGGGGGTGTGTGTGTGGGGGTGTGTGTGTGGGTGTGTGTGTGGGTGTGTGTGTGTGGGTGTGTGTGTGGGGGTGTGTGTGTGGGGGTGTGTGTGTGTGTGTGTGTGTGTGTGTGTGTGTGGGGGTGTGTGTGTGGGGGTGTGTGTGTGGGTGTGTGTGTGGGGGTGTGTGTGTGGGGGTGTGTGTGTGGGTGTGTGTGTGGGGGTGTGTGTGTGTGGGGGTGTGTGTGTGGGTGTGTGTGTGGGGGTATGTGTGTGGGGGTGTGTGTGTGTGGGTGTGTGTGTGGGGGTGTGTGTGTGGGGGTGTGTGTGTGGGTGTGTGTGTGTGTGTGTGTGTGTGTGTGTGTGTGTGTGGGGGTGTGTGTGTGGGTGTGTGTGTGGGGGTGTGTGTGTGGGGGTGTGTGTGTGGGTGTGTGTGTGTGTGTGTGTGTGTGTGTGTGTGTGGGGGTGTGTGTGTGGGTGTGTGTGTGGGTGTGTGTGTGGGGGTGTGTGTGTGGGGGTGTGTGTGTGTGTGTGTGTGTGTGTGTGTGTGTGTGTGTGTGTGTGTGTGGGGGTGTGTGTGTGGGTGTGTGTGTGGGGGTGTGTGTGTGGGGGTGTGTGTGTGGGTGTGTGTGTGTGTGTGTGTGTGTGTGTGTGTGTGGGGGTGTGTGTGTGGGTGTGTGTGTGGGGGTGTGTGTGGGGGTGTGTGTGTGGGGGTGTGTGTGGGGGTGTGTGTGGGGGTGTGTTGTCGAGCTAAACGAGGAGCATCAGGAGCAACAGGTGGCTCCAGAACCGGACCGGTCCTTTATTGAGGTAACTTCTGGTTCAGTTTGAGAGTTTTACATCTTACCTGGATCTGTTACCATGGTAACTGGAGCTTTTCTCAACACCTGAACTTTGTCCTCATGACTGACCTACAATCCGCTGTTTGCTCACATCATAGCCTTTCTGCTGCCCCCAAGTGGCCGAACCTGGAATTAAAGCCGTTTTCCTTGTAATGAGTTGCTAATCAGGAAACTGTCTGCTGGTTCTGCAGTCGCTCCTGTCAGAGTCTGGGTATTGACTACTGGAAAGCAGGAAGGTCATTGGTCAATACCGCAGGTTGCCATGTTAGCCAATCAGAACCATTGATCTATTGGTGGATTCCACAGCCAATCAGACGGCAGCGATTTGGGTCAGGGAAGCTATGACAGCAACAGAGATCAGTAACACACAACGACAACAAACATGGCACCAGCTGGGATCAATACACACACACATACACACACACACACACACACACACACACACACACACACACACACACACACACACACACACACAGAAATAATGCAACTCCCTCTGGAGGATAATTATTATAAAATCAGAAACTTGAGATCACATCTTTGCAGCCAGTTCAGCTTCAGAAAACATATTTAGAGCTGCAAATGACATAGACTGGAGGAAATGTTGTTGCACTAAAAAACACTTTTATTTACAGTTTTTGGTTTTAAAATGAATAAAAACATAAGACTTTTGTGAAAAGTGAATTAAAGCGTTTTGTAAGATGTTGATTTTTATTGGAAATATGAAAGAGAAAATAGATCTAGAAACCTGTTGCTGGTACTTTCAGTGTAATTATTAAACTACTAAAACCTGCATTTAGTACAAACGTATAATTAAAACTAAAATCTGGTTTATCACTTCTGGAGCTGCAGGTTCAGAAACCTGGATTAGAGTCTCAGATTTAATGATGTCGATCATAAAAATACCTTTTTGTTAATAATTCATGTTAAAAAAATATTCAGATTTATTTTAAGTAAAATCCTGCTTTGCATCATCTTCAGCCCCTTTTACTCTGGTTCCACTAAATAAACTCCAGTCCAGCCAGTTTCCAGTTTGCTTCCTGGTGTCTGTTATTGACCCAGTGGCCCGGTTTCCAGCAGGTGCTGGTTGCTAGGTAACCACCATCCAGCCGCAGGGTTGATGCTTCATCAGCTCCATGTCAGAATTGTGAATGAATCAGACATTTTCTCTTTATCTCTGTTTGGTTTTCTACATCACTTCCTGTTCCTTCACTTCCACTTTAAACTCAAAGCTTTTAGCTGATGTAACCTGTGATTGGACATGTTTCGGGTCAGAACCGGCTCTGACTCCGCCCCCTTCGCCCCGGTCAGCTCTGACTCCGCCCCCTGTGCCCCGGTCAGCTCTGACTCCGCCCCAGTCAGCTCTGACTCCGCCCTGGTCAGCTCTGACTCCACCCTGGTCAGCTCTGACTCCGCCCCGGTCAGCTCTGACTCCGCCCCCTGTGCCCCGGTCAGCTCTGACTCCGCCCCAGTCAGCTCTGACTCCGCCCCGGTCAGCTCTGACTCCGCCCTGGTCAGCTCTGACTCCGCCCTGGTCAGCTCTGACTCCGCCCCGGTCAGCTCTGACTCCGCCCCAGTCAGCTCTGACTCCGCCCCAGTCAGCTCTGACTCCGCCCCAGTCAGCTCTGACTCCGCCCCAGTCAGCTCTGACTCCGCCCCAGTCAGCTCTGACTCCGCCCCAGTCAGCTCTGACTCCGCCCCGGTCAGCTCTGACTCCGCCCCCTGTGCCCCGGTCAGCTCTGACTCCGCCCCGGTCAGCTCTGACTCCGCCCCCTGTGCCCCGGTCAGCTCTGACTCCGCCCCCTCTGCTCTGTCTGCAGCTGCTGAACCTCTTCCTGGCTCTGCTCCTCAGCAGCTTCAGCTCCGACAACCTCTCCGCCCCAGATGAAGACGGGGAGATGAACAACCTCCAGATCGCCATCCACCGGATCACTCTGGGCCTGGGCTGGTGCCGCCGACAGGTACTGCTGGTTCTGACCCACTGGTCCTGACCTGGTTCTGATCTGATGGTTCTGACCCAATGGTCCTGACCTGGTCCTGACCCAATGGTTCTGACCTGGTCCTGACCCAATGGTTCTGACCTGGTTCTGACCCAATGGTTCTGACCTGATGGTTCTGACCTGGTTCTGACCCAATGGTCCTGACCTGGTCCTGACCCAATGGTTCTGACCTGATGGTTCTGACCTGGTTCTGACCTGGTTCTGACCTGATGGTCCTGACCTGGTTCTGACCCGATGGTTCTGGGGTTCTAGGTGGTGGACTTCTTCAACGGGAACCTGAAGCGGCGCCGGCAGAAACGAAAAGAGGCCAAAGCCATGATGAAGCTGAAACGGCTGAGCACCGTTCACACTGAGGCCAACGGCGCCGTCATCGGTAACACACACACACACACACACACACACACACACAGTTTGGGTTTATCTGGACAGAACCAGAACCAACCCGACCCGTCTGTTCCAGGCCGCCATGTGGAGAAGTACGTGGTTCCGGAGGACGACAGCTACATGACCAACCCCAACCTGACCATCAGCGTTCCCATCGCCCCCGGAGAGTCCGACGTGGAGTTTCCGGAGGAAGAGGAGGAAGAGGAAGAGGAGGAGGGTCAGGAGGAGCAGAGCGAGGGGTCCGAGGGAGACGAGGAGAGAGAGGAGGAGGTGAGGACCCGACCCAATAACTACAGACGAACTATAAAAATGATGAACTCTGTAAAATCTCTGAACTTCCTGGTCTCAGTTTTCTGATGAGTCAGCGCTCTGCGCTACACCAGACTCTGGGATGACAACCACCACTTCAGCCAGACTTTGTAAATCGGGGAACATTTCTCCATCTGAAGTGATCAGAAGTCGGCTTCACTCCTGCTGAGTTCAGCTGCACCAAATCAGAGATATGAACCGAAATATGATTTTTATCAATGGTTCAATCTGAGGTCCGGCTGGAAGGAGGAAGCGCGGCGCGGTGGCGTTGCTAACAGGAAGTGACTGATTTGTGTTGTGCACATGTCACTATGAGCGTGCACGTGTCACTATGAGCGTGCACGTGACCTGTGCTGACTCAGTCCGGGTCCGTCAGGCCCGGCAGGATGTTCTGGTTCAGGTGGTTTCTGCAGGATTTCAGCTGTTTTGTTGTAAATCCAGGGCCGGTTCTGCTCTGGTTCTGGTCCAGCCCAGTTCTGATCCGATCCGGTCCGGTCTAACTGGTCAGATCTCGCTGTGGCAGCGCTCCTCAGAGGTTCTGCAGCTGCGGCGGCCCGGTGTTCCGGCGTCATCAGAACCTATTATTGTTCCTGCTGAGGATAAATGAAGGCAGGTTCTCCAGCTGCTCCGTTTGGGTCCAGACCCGGAAAGTTCTGACACGCAGATTCTTCACGGCTCTTCGTCTGAGCGCTGCTCGCTGGATCAGCACCCTGAGAGTGAAAAATGCTCCGAGACATGAGCGCTGGCCCGGTTCTGACCCAGATAGGCAGGTGAGCGGCGCTGCTGCTGGAGGGGATGAGTCAGCGGCCCGGTTCAGCTGTGGTTCCGACTCCAGGAGCGGGTCCGCTGAGCGAGCAGAGCATCGGCCATCTGGGTGTCGGTTCTGATGGGTTCTGGTCAGAGTTCCGGTCCAGTTCCGGTCCGGTTCCGGTCCTCTGTTTCATTAATTTGATGATTTTTACTTTAGTTTGGACTGAAGAAGAAAAAGAGATCAGGTTCTACAGGTCCAAACAGAACCAAGCCCAGCAGAACCAAACAGAACCAAACCCAGCAGAACCAAACAGAACCAAACCAAACAGAACCAAACCAAACAGAACCAAACAGAACCAAACCAAACAGAACCACTCTCCAGACCTTTGTCTGTGAAATAAGAGCGTAAACATGAGAACCCAGCAGGTTCTGTCTGGGTTTGGACCCGACCCGCCGTGTTTCTGCACCTGGAAGTGACTCAGTGAGGCTGAGATGACCTTTGACCTCTGCAGAGACCAGCAGGTGTCAGCTGGCGCAGGTGGAGGCTTTGATTCGCCTCTGAGAGGAACATCAAACCGATCAGATAGTTCCAGAACCAGAACCGATGAATCTGGGTCAGTGAATACAGTACAAGTAGAACCAAAACACTAAGAACATAATTTCATTTCAGGCATTTTTTCTTTTCCATACAAGAATAAAAACATCTTTATCCAGTTTTCTCATCTGGAATCTGGATCTGAAAAAACTAAACACATTTTATTTATTCTTTATAGTTTTAAATAAATAATGTGTCTGGGACTGGATCAGTTCTTCAAACAGACCCGGTTCTGTTTCAGCTCTGGCAGGTTCTGATGGGTTCTTCTGATCAGATTCTGGGTCTGACTGCTGTTTCCTCCTGGTGTTGTTCGGTTTTGGGCCGTTTCGGACCGCCTGCCTCCATCCGTCTCTGAGCTCCTTCTGTAGTTTAGATGAACGATGTCCCGTTTTCTGTCTCTCTAAGCAGAAAACGTCCTGCTGACTGATGTTGGTCTGTCCTTGTTAGCGCTGCTCTGTGCCTTTAAGTAAAGATGAATGACTGTGTGGGGAAATAAGCATCTGTTACCATGGCGACGGATAATGAAACGAGTCGTGAAGAAGCCTGGCTGCGTTTTTATCCAAGGACAAAAGGATCGGGAGTTATTCTAACATGTTTGATGGTCAGAGCGGAGCAGCAGGCTCCGCCCACCTCGCTGTGAGACGACGCAGCGTTTATAACGGTTAACCAATAATCAATCACTTCCTGTTTGACCCGACACACAGGAACAGCCCTCTGCAAAACGGGAAAGACAGGAAATCATGTCTTTAAAGAGAGGCGCACATGTTGACCTTCATGAGTTCATTTGGGTTTATAGTCAGAACCGGATCCAGAACCGGATCGGGTCAGATGGTTCTGGTGGAAAACAGGATGAGTATGTGGAAAAGCTCCTCTTTTCAGCATGGTGGAGGGCCTGTGATGCTGTGGGTTTGATAGCAGAGATTATGGTAAATTATAACCTCATGTCTGTTTTCTGTCTTTTATTCTTCCTGTGGCTCCATGAGGCAGAAATATTCTGGGTCTCGGCCCGGTTTGACGGCGTCAACAATCAGGAGAACTTTAAAGCTGCAGTCCCACCAGGCCCGCTTCAACCCAACTCCAGTCCGTTTAGAAAGTCCGGTCCGGTTGGTGAGGTGTGAACACTAATCGACCTCTGACCTCTGGTCCTCTGAACCTCAGACTGGGTTTGGTAGAAGTGAACTCTGGTTCAGTTCCAATGTGAACGCTAAGCTAGCTAAGGTCCACCGGACCATCAGGAGGAAAACAGCCTAAATAAGGTTCTTATGTATTTCATATGAGCTGGTTGCTCTCTGTTTGGGTCGGCCTGCAGAACTCTGGTTCCTTTGGTTCCTTTGGTTCCTTTGGTTCTGGCCCTGAACCGGGCCGGTTCTCCGTTTTCTTGTGGCTCGGATCCACAAACTGAAATACATTTAAACTCCTCATTACAGACGTCAGCTGTCAGCAGGCTGCATTATCCACCCGGGGTGAGCATGTCTCTGGGAGCGTGTGTGTCAGAGATTAGAGAGAGAGTGTGTGTGTGTGTGTGTGTGTGTTTGGCTTCACCTCTGCCTGCGTTTGTGTCCAAGGCTGCTGGCATTTGTCACAGTCGCTGCTCTCTGTTCTCAGGCTCTGAATGTATTCATGAGTGGCTGTTGACTCAGGTAGTTAGCTCACCTGTTCACACACACACACACACACACACACACACACACACACATGCAGGCTTCTTTGTCCAGGCAAAAGACAGACCGTCCAGATTTCTCTCCTCCGTCCTCAGCAGAAACTCATCCCTCCATCGTCTCTTTGTGGAGTTAAACTCCCATGATGCTCAGCAAGCTGGGACCTTTAAAGTCAGCTGGGATTGATGTAGCGGGTTGGGGGGTTTCCTGTTGTCCTGGTTTTAAGCGAACAGACGGTGGTTTTCCTGCGTTTTGGAAGCTGAAGGTTCTGTTTGGTTGCTGCCAGGAATCCTGCCGGTTCTGAACGGTTCTGACTCACTCTGCAGAGAAACAAAGCAGCTCTGGGCACAAAAACAGGATAAAAAGTTTATAATGCTGAAGATGATTCAGGCTGGAGGCTTCCTGAGCAGGGTAGGAACCGGCTCAGTTGGTCGTCTTTCATCACTTCCTGTGGCCCGGTCTGGACCCGGTCTGGACCCGGTCCGGACCGGGTCCGGACCGGGTCCAGACCGGGTCTGGACCTGGTCAGGACCGGGTCCAGATCGGGTCCTGACCCGGTCCGGACCCGGTCCGGACCGGGTCAGGACCCGATCTGGACCCGGTCCTGACCCGGTCCGGACCCGGTCCCGACCAGGTCCTGACCCGGTCCGGACCCGGTCCCGACCAGGTCCTGACCCGGTCCGGACCCGGTCCGGACCCGGTCTGGACCCGGTCCGGACCCGGTCCTGACCAGGTCCAGACCCGGTCTGGACCCGGTCCGGACCCGGTCCGGACCCGGTCCGGACCCGGTCCGGACCGGGTCAGGACCCGATCTGGACCCGGTCCGGACCCGGTCCGGACCGGGTCCAGACCGGGTCCGGACCCGATCTGGACCCGGTCCTGACCCGGTCCGGACCCGATCTGGACCCGATCAGCTCACCACTGGTTGTTTCTGGTTTCTTCAGCAGAAAGAGGAAGTCAGCCTGTCAGAAGGCAGCACAGTGGACCTGAGGAAGCCTGGCGAGGAAGAGGACGAGTACTCAGAGCTGGCCGAAGAGGCCATGGACCCGGACAACTGCTTCCCTGACGGTAGGAACCGGCCCGGTTCTGCAGAACACGCCGACCCGGTGATGGAGCTCCAACTGGACTTTAAGACGTAGTAAAGTTTTCACGGCCCTGAAACGTTTTTCCAGTCAGTCACATGAACAAACTGCTGTAGTTTCTCTTCAGTCCAGTTCACATGAAACCACCAAGGTTCTTCATCCTCATGCATAAATGTGAGTTTATAGCAGATTTTATGCAAAACGCATCAAACTCTTCGGGTTTAGATCATCCTAACTCCCTCCAGCAGGAGGCAGTGTTTCCTACTTTCTTCCTCTGCTGCCTCATCCTCACTAAATGTCCAGTTACAGTTTGTCATCGACTAATGAAAAGTCACATTTACTGTCAGACACAAGATCTCTAATTTCCTTCCAGATAACCGAACGCCACAAAGTCCGTGAGTTTAATCACAAAATCCTGACAGGACTGAGTTTTGTTTCCATCCAGTTGAAGTTTTAAAATGTCACAAAAATAAGAAAACAAATGAGTTAGATGTGTTCTCTTGACGGGTTTGGAGGGAATCAGTCGGGTTACACAAAGCAGAAATTCATCAGGTGTTGATGCTCCGTAACAAACAGGAAGTCGAGGCTCACGACCTCGGACCGTCGTCCTCTGCTGGGACGAGACGATCGCACCGAGGCGGCTGTTACCAACATGTTACAGACCAACACATGTTAGAGGAAGGAATCCAAGTGAATGGGAGAAAACCCAGACTGAGCAGTGAGGTGAGATTTGAATGAGCTAACATGGACCAAACATCTCAGAAAACCAGACGATCCTCCAGGTCGAGGTTTGGATTTCTGCCTCCATCCTTTTCAGAAGAAACGGTTATTTTTTAAATTTATTGTTTCCATCCACCTTTAACATTTCAAAATGTCTCTGATGACTCTTCTATGATTGAAGACAACATGATGAATGTTGGTTGATTCTTCCTCTTATCATTTCCATGATCTCTAGTTGTCAATATGTGGATTTTGCGCCTCTTTCAAATATTTTCTGAAGGATTTGGGATCATTTCTGTTGGAAACTGAAAAACCTTTCGGGTTTTTGTCGTCTTCCTCCAGTTTTATGTTCTACCTGAGGAGCAGCGAGGAGCCCAGAATTACAGATATTAATCAACAATAAGCTGCGTTGGTGTTTGAGAATCCAGGACAAGCAGATGAAACTAAAACAAAGTCCAAACAGAAAAGTTGCTGCAGATCCTCAGAGAGCGATGAGTGTGTTCAGTATTCCGTCTGTGAAGGTCTATCCCCGCGCGTTCCTCCGGCTCCTCTAACCTTCAGCGCTGCCCACCCCCCACTGCCACCACCCACTTGGCCCAAAACTTTCACAGCAGATTTATGACTGTGTTCCTACTAACCCAGGTGAGAAGCAAACACCTTCCTGACTCAGCCGCTTTCCTCCAGCAGACATTTGTCTCAGACGCAGGAAGCAGGAGACACACTGAGGTAACAACAACCAGCAGACCTGATGGACGACCTTCTGCCACAGCCTAAACAAAGGTCAAAGGTCACTGCTGTTTGTACCAGACCATCTGCTGCTGTTGGCCACCGGCAGCAAGACGAAATCAGACCTGTGCTACAACAACGGTTACTTTGTCTTTGTTTCTTCCTCATGAGGCATGAACACATGAATAATAACCGGCTGAGTCTCTGCTTGGGGACGAAGGTGGAGCTGCTTTGTGGAACATGAAGTCCCGTCTGAATAGTCCAGGTGTGTTGGGATCGTGTGTGTGGACTTCACAGCGTCCTGCGGCGTCAGGACCAGGTGTGTCCCTGAAAGGAAATTTCAATGTTTAACAATCAGATCCAGCCGTCAGGTTCCCTCCAAAGCGGAGCGGATGTTCCTGGACGCAGACGGAGCCGATGGAGCGAAGCCTGCAGAGGGAACCTGAACCTGAGCAGCTTGTTGAAGTGAAGCTGGAGCTTCATCCATCCACTGCAGAGGGTCTGATCTGGATGTGGGACTAGATTAAAAACTTTAATCCAGTTCATTTCAGGATCTGGAATTAATCAGAAGCAGAAACTAAAGCCTGTTTCGTCCTCCATCGCTGTTAGCACAGTTAGCTGTTAGCACAGTTAGCTGTTAGCACAGTTAGCTTGAGCGTCAGATTTACAGGCGTACCAGAAACATGAGAACACAAAAGTTCCAGCTCAGGACTTTTGCATGTAAAGGAGAAAATGCGACTAATTGCATTAAAAGTTTTAACGCGTTAATGAAAACTAAAGCATCCTGACTTTATTTAAACTAATTATTTACTGAATGATCTGATGCACAGATCTTTGGTTTCATATTTAATAATTCATCAAATATGTAACAAATTAAAATCCATAGCGGCTGACATGCATTTGTATTCATCCCCCTTTCAGCCTGACACCCATAAATAAAACCCAGAGGACGGCCCAGCAGCAGACCTACCAGAACCAGAACCTGCAGCTTGTTGTTCTGTTAGATCTGCCTGGACCTCTGAGTCCCACCGATCTGCTCCATCTCTGCTTTTTGATTCGGTTCCCTCTGGTTTCTGTTTCTCGCCGTTCCTTCTGCTGCTCCCGTTTTCAGGAAGCTGACAAACATCGGTGATGTAAAGATGGCGACAGACTCCAGCCGCGGTCGCCCGCTGCCTAATTACCCAGATTACATCATCACTTCCTGGCCAGCCTGCGGATGTCGGAGCTCAGTTTGTTCTGCAGTCACATGAAGGTTTCCCCGACCACATCCCCCCGCTTGGCCCGATACTTTCACTCTAGATTTATGGTTTCCTTGTGATGCCCAGGTGAAAAGCAAACACCTTGTTTCCTTCCTGACTCAGCTGCTTTCCTCCCAGAGCGCAGAGATTTGTCAGCGTGGATCAGATCCACGCAGCAGCAGCAGCAGCAGCAGCAGCAGCAGCAGCCACTGCTGCAGCCACTGCTGCTGCTGCAGCCACTTGGGGAAGTTTGTGGATAAATCCCAGCGCCTGAATGACCAAACTGCGATAAAAACTCAACATATTGAGGAATTTAGATGAGCCTCTCAAGCTTATTACTCATAAAGACCCGAGAGGAGGAACAATGAGGACAGCCAGCTGGAAAACCCTGAGTGAAGACCAGAGCGGAGCAAACGGAGCCGAACACCTGCAGAACCTCCATCACCGGCACCGAGCTGCAGAGCTCTAACCTGGATCCATCCAGCAGGACCGGCTGGTTCTGGACGCTCACACACTGAGCTGCAGGAACCAATCAGACGCAGGAACACGGTGGTCACTTCCTGGTTTAATCACACAAATTCACTAAAACCTGGTTAAAGCAAACAGAATCAAACACTTTGAACCAAACTCTGATCTACACAGCATCAGCATGGAGAAAATAGCCTAATGCTGCACAAACGCAGCAACAAATCACTTTAAAACGGATCAAAAAATCAGCATGTTCTAAAGCTAAACTTAACAATGACTCATAATTGTATAAATATATAAAACAAGATCCTTTAACTTACTGAATAGTTAATTAGTTTTGTTTTATTTCAAGTGTATTAAAATATTTGCAGTAGAAACTAAACCAAACACGTTTTTGTGTTTTTACAGTGTTGATTTATGTATTTAAACCTAATAAAGATGGAAAACACAGTAACTGTTCCTCTCCGTTTTAACCTGAACGTTTCCTTCAGCCTCTGTTTCTGGACTCGGTGCCGAAGCTGAAACGCAGTCGGATGCATAAACCTGAGCGGGGGCAGAGTGGAGCGCGGCCCGCTCTCCGTCCCACTCCGTCCCGCTCCGGCCCTCTCCGTCCCTCTCCGTCCCGCTCCGTCCCACTCCGGCCCTCTCCGGCCCTCTCGGTCCCGCTCTCCTGCCCGCTCCGTCCCGCTCCGGCCCTCTCCGTCCCGCTCCGGCCCTCTCCGTCCCGCTCCTGCCCGCTCCGTCCCGCTCCGGCTCACTCCTGCCCTCTCTCCTGCCCGCTCCGGCCCTCTCCGTCCCGCTCCGGCTCACTCCTGCCCTCTCTCCTGCCCGCTCCGTCCCGCTCCGGCCCTCTCCGTCCCGCTCCGGCCCTCTCCGTCCCGCTCCTGCCCGCTCCGTCCCGCTCCAGCTCACTCCTGCCCTCTCTCCTGCCCGCTCCGTCCCGCTCCGGCTCACTCCTGCCCTCTCTCCTGCCCGCTCCGTCCCGCTCCGGCCCTCTCCGTCCCGCTCCGGCCCGCTCCTGCTCGCTCCGGCCCGCTCCGGCTCACTCCTGCCCTCTCTCCTGCCCGCTCCGACCCGCTCCGGCCCTCTCCGTCCCGCTCCGGCCCTCTCCGTCCCGCTCCGGCCCGCTCCTGCTCGCTCCGGCCCGCTCCGGCTCACTCCTGCCCTCTCTCCTGCCCGCTCCGACCCGCTCCGGCCCTCTCCGTCCCGCTCCGGCCCACTCCGGCTCACTCCTGCCCTCTCTCCTGCCCGCTCCGGCCCTCTCCGTCCCGCTCCGGCCCTCTCCGTCCCGCTCCGGCCCGCTCCTGCTCACTCCGGCCCACTCCTGCCCTCTCTCCAGCCCGCTCCGTCCCGCTCCGTCCCGCTCCTGCTCACTCCGGCCCGCTCCTGCTCACTCCGGCCCGCTCCGTCCCACTCCGTCCCGCTCTCCTGCCCGCTCCGTCCCGCTCCTGCCCGCTCCGGCCCGCTCCGTCCCGCTCTCCAGCCCGCTCCGTCCCGCTCCTCACGTCTGGTGCCAAGCAGCAGATGTTGTTTCAGTTTGATTCATTTAGAAGACGGATCGTCCATCAGCTCCGTCCCAACGCCGCGCCGTCTCCCTGATTCAGCACAGTCCTTCGCAGCAGGCGGACGTTTGTCACCGGCTGGACTCGGATCGGCCGCCGGAGTGCCGACAGGAAGGGGGGGGGTCGGCTCCGCGCCTCTTCTCCGACTCATCAGCTGAAACAGGGGAGGAACGGTGAAGAAACGCAGCGAGGAGAGCAGGATGAGGGATGGAGGACATGTTTGGTTCTACCTGCTGGAGCAGAAAAACTACGGTGAGCTGGAAGGACGACAGCTTCACGTTCCGTCTCGCTGGAGCCAACAGATCCGGACCTCCAGCAAGCAGCTGGGCTGACTCAGCGCCGGCCGCTCAGACTGGACCAGTAGCACCGGTCTGCTGACTCAGCGCCGCTCCTGCAGCAGCTGGGGGTTAAACAGTTTGGGTCTGAGCCACAGAACCGGTGCAGACCTGTGGGCCGCCGGTCCTCATTTGGGTCTGGTCACAACGGCACCATCACCACAAACACCAAACAAACGTCTGATGGACGGAGAGACGGTGATCCTCCGGTTCCGACCCGCTGCTGCTGGAGGATCCAGCCCAGGTAACCCGACATCAGGGTGACCTGGGAGGGGTCAAAGGTCATCCATTGTTCTCCAGAGAAATCTCTATCTACAGGCCTCAGTTAGCAGGTCCAAGGTTAAAGGTCATGACCCTGAACCAGTATGGCTGCCCCAACCTTTCTAGAAACAAGATGGCTGCCGGACTGTGGTCAGCATCAGGAGGGGGGATGAGACTCCTGGGACGATGTCCCCTGGACAGATGGGACTGGAGGACAGATGGGACCGGAGGACAGATGGGACTGGAGGACAGATGGGACCGGAGGACAGATGGGACTGGAGGACAGATGGGACCGGAGGACAGATGGGACTGGAGGACAGATGGGACCGGAGGACAGATGGGACTGGAGGACAGATGGGACCGGAGGACAGATGGGACTGGAGGACAGATGGGACCGGAGGACAGATGGGACTGGAGGACAGATGTTGGACCGGAGGACAGATGTTGGACCAGGCACGGTGGAGGAGGGGTCATGCTGTGGGCTTGTTCTTCAGACTCCTTCCAGCCTCTAATTCCTAACAGCCAAAGTTTGGTCTAAAGCTGCAACAGAACCACAGAGTTGACCAACATGAGGCTCTAGCAGCCAGAATGGACCTGTGGTTCCTCCACTGAGGACCTCCTGGTTCTGCTGGGTCAGATTACTTTCTCTCCATGAAACCGGGCTGATCAGTGGAAGGTCCGGTCCGTATTCTGTGGTTTCACCGTATTCTCCTGAGAGCTCTGCGTTATATTTAGCCGTTTAGCTGAAAGCCCATCAGAACCGCTGAGGTCTGCTGGCTGCCAGATGGCGCCGGAGCGCTGACCTTTTCCAAAGGGAAGTTTGGCTTTTCAGCCTGCAGGACGTTATGTAAGCCTGGAGCTCAGCTGTGGCGGTTCTACCTCCTGCTCAGCCAACGGTCCAAACGCGGCCGCCTTTGTTTCTACCAGGGTGTTCCAGAGTTTCAGCGAATGTGGCGGTCCGGTCAGAACCAGCAGCGTTTCTCCCTGCGGCTCCCCCTAGCTGTCAGAGGGAGCGCGCCGGCGCTGCACAAAGAAGAAGGTCGGCCCACCAGGAGGAGCCGAGCAGAAAGATGGAGGTCACCGGTCCAGTGTGCCTGATGGAGGCAGGAGAACAGAACCGCTGACCCGGCCCACCTCAGATTCACATGCTTCCTGCGGTCCAGAACCACCACCATCAGAATGCAACTATAGATCTACGGTCATCAGAGCTGCTCAAACACGGCCGTCCACATAAAGCAGAACAACACGACTTTTCAGTTTGTCATAAAAGAGCAGAAAATGTTTCCTGCTGTTCCTGCAGGTTTCAGATGAATGTTGGAAGGAAGCGGCTGATTTTCTGAAGTTTGATGGCCGACAGCAGAACAAACAACACCAGGACTTAAAACCACGAGTTAAAACTTTGCTCAAACTCAAAGGTTTTTCTGAAAGGTTGTTGGGTCCAAACCCACCGACGTCCAGAAACGTTTTCATCCACATGGAAACAAAAAATATCTATTTTCACCCCCCAGACCTGCAGGCTCTCCTGTTACCAAGATATTCTGTTGGTTGGACACTAGGTGGCAGTAA
>NW_028263384.1:1850000-1887500 GCF_051168715.1 Poecilia mexicana
TCATTAACCAATCCCTCCATCCATCCATCCATCCATCCATCCATCCATCCATCCATCCATCCATCCATCCATCCCTCCATCCATCCATCCATTCATTAACCAATCCCTCCATCCATCCATCCATCCATCCCTCCATCCATCCTTCCTTGTAATGTTTCAGATTTCTGGATAATTTTCCTCCTGGGTGTAATGATCCTTTCTGACAGAAAACCTGGAAACTTGTCTTGGTGTTGAGGAGAAACTGCCCTGCATCACATCAGGAGATTTAATCCGTATCAGATTGACCGTATCTCTGTGACTTCCTGTCTCCAGGGCGCCATGGCCGCCACCTACTCGGCCCTGAACCGGAACGTTCCCCCGGTCCTGGAGCCGGTGGGCTGCTCCACTCTGGCCCAGCGGAGGGGGCTGAAGAAGATCACCTCCACCGCTCTTTGACTTCCTCCTCCTCCTCTTCCTCCTGTCAACTCTGACCTCGATCTGATCGCCTCCGGACCTCCCCGCCGCCCCCTGCGGTCCGGTCCGGTTGGACAGACTACTGATGGACCTGAGAGCCGCTTACGCCAAATAGAAGCACACCCCGTCTCCGCCCCGCCCTGCACCTTACCGGGTTCTCCTGACTCCCAGCTTTAGCATCACCAATCAACACAAACACAAACCGTGGGCCCGTGGGCCCGTGGACCCGTGGTACCGGCCTCTGCTTCGGACAATCAGCGCTTCCTCGCCACTGCGAGGCTGCGTCAGGAAAACAAGAGTATTTATTAACCTCAGATGGGGAAATCATAGGAACAAGATAAGGTAGGTGTTCTGAAGAGCTAGGATCTTTGTTATCTGTGTAGTTGTAGATTCTGCATTTAAACCTCAAGTAGCCTCTGAGACGGACAGAAGTCCAGATCAGCTCAGGAAGCAGCCGCCTGGGACTGTCGCTGCTCGCCTTTTAAAGGGAAACCAACGTCTCACTAAGATCCGTTCTGTTGGGAAAACTTTTTCTTTTTCCACTTTTTCATCTTTAGGAACAAAACAGCAAAATGTCTCAAACATTCACCACTGAAACCTTCGTTTCCACCAACATTTATCCAAAAACCAACATGGAAAATACTCTGGAATCAAACTGTGAACGACTTAAATCTGCAAAAAGAGTTTTCTGACATTATGCTGCCCCCTAGTGACCACAACAGGTATAACAAGCCATTTTTCGCCTCTGTTATTTTGTCTACTTCATTTTTTCGTTTTTGGAATAAGATAAATTTATATTTGACACCCAACATCATGAACATTTTTGGTTACTATCTAACCTGATCAGAAACAGATTTATGCAGATTAGGGAGCAACTAAATCTGTGGTGCTCAGTTTTTCTCCTTTAGTTTTTGGAAATAAAAATGAAGTTAAAATTTCAGTGATGTCAGAAAAAATAAGTTGCTATTTTTCCCTCAATACTAAAAAACATTATATGTAAAATAAATATAAACTTGTAGTTATGTTTGCAATAACGTTTGGCAGTAAAATAGACGATGTTTATGTACATTTATTGTAAAAATACAGATGTTTCTGATGTGTCTCCATGTGATTCTGGTGAAGCAGTGAGAAACCCGGCGCTGTTGGACCTCTGCTGCTCGGCCACATTTTACATCAGAAACATCGTTTAACGTTCAAACACTCGTCTCGATTAGCATTTTGATACATTTATACTTTTTACAAGGTTTTTATTTTGAGTTTGATGAACTTTTTAGAGTTTTTAACCTCAGAAAGTTTAACTGTGTGATGATGCTACACACTTTAGATTTTGACCTTTTTTTTATTTAAATAATTTCCTGGCCACAGTTTCATCTCTACAGTTAAAATTTATGCATCAAAACGTTGGTATTTCTGTCCTCTTCGACCCGGTGCGTCTCTCACTGCTGTAGCACTTTTGGTCTGCAGTCAAATCACCTCAGAGTTCAGAGTTCACACACACAACTGAATTCACCCCCACTGTAATTCCTCTATCAAAATTATCATTGAAGAGCCTCTTTTAGCCGCCATATCTCCATATAAATCGCTGTAGACGTATAAAGTTTCTCATATGTGGCCAGAGGAACGTTATGCTTTTCACGGTTTAAGGATTATTCAATACAACTTACGGTTTTTGCACAGCAACTGTTTGCTTGAATCTTAAACTCCTGGTTATTTTTCTGTCTTTCACCCCAGAAAAGGCGGGAATCACCATGGCAACCTGTTATTTCTTTTGTTTTTCCAAAATGGCTGCCCAAGTTGGCACTAGAATAAGCATTTGGTAGGTCTTGGGAGACTGAACAGGAGGAAATCTGAGCACCACTGATTTAAATCCCCTCCCAGATTAATAATTCAGGAACCGTTTCAGGATCTGAAAGCGGCTTGAAGCATTTCCTGTCCGCCATCTTTAGATGGTGTAGAGCCGCCTGCTTCCTCACGGCGCCGCCTGAAGCTGGATTTCTGCCTCAGTACGAGCCGTCGGTGCAGCAGAACTGTAAATATGAACATGTTGGGCAACTCAGGTTTCTACGAATCAAGACGATGCATTTTTGTAGGAGGAGGAGGTGAAAAAGCACAGGAACACGAGCAAAACAGGCGAACAAAAGGCTCCTATTATCAGACGTTAAACATTTTACACGTCCAGTTTTCTTTCCAGATTTCTGTTTTCCTCTCAGTCTTAAAAAAGCGACCTTTTGAAATCGAGCTCTTCCGTTGTTGGTGTTGCGTTCCTGTGATCTGTGTTCAGAATTTATGCCTGATGATGATGATGATGATGATGATGATGATCTGGCAGCAAACCCTTTAAAAACTGAGCAGAAAACATTCAAAACATTCCAGCTGTTGGCTTCACCCTGGAGGTCTAATAGTTAGCATGATGCTAATGTTTAGCATCATGCTAACTATTAGCATCATGCTTGATCTGTAGATTCAACAGAAAACTAATTTATGCAACAATTTTTCCAGAAAATAAATCCGCCCTGAACCGAACACTCCTCCAGCTGAGCCACCAGGGGGCGCTGCATTCATTTAAATTCTTTGACCAAATTATTCAGCTTCTCTTCAGTGAAATTAATCCATGTGTGAGTTTGCTTCTGGTGCAAAACGATGGAGAACAAGTGAAAGTGTGAAAAGTCAGAAACTGTAAACCTGACGACCTCGGAGGCCCATTTTCACCGGCGCTGAAATAAAAAATAAAACATGTCAGATAAACGTCTGAATCATAAACGAGTCGTTTTCTGGATAAATCAAATTTGATAAATTAAAACAAGCATTTCCTTACAGAAGTAATAACATAAAACTATTTTTGATTTCAAATCAAAATTTTATATGTATAGCACATTTCAGCAACAAAGCATTTAAAGTGCTTTACATCACAAAAAAATGATCATGTCATCATTTTAAATAGTTTTGCCCTTTTCTTCAGTAATGACTCTAAGTCCACATTTAGACTCTACAGATACTTTGTGAGTTTTATTTACTCTCCATGTTTTTGTTTTAACTGGTGAAATCGGGCCTCCACTGACGTCTGCGACTGAGTTTTTAAAAGCAAAAATAAATTTCTTCACAGCAGAAATCCCACTTCTGTTGTCGTGGAAACATTAAAAACTTTCTGTAGTCGTCTGAATGTCATCTTAAAGGGATAAACTTCAGAGTTTCTTTATGTTTTATATATAACTATTGATTTATGTTGAATTTTGTTCATTCTTCTGTCAATGTACAGCTCTGGGATAAAGAGAGATAAATAAAATGACCTTTTCTGTAATTATAAACAGAGAAATAGCTTTTTTCTCTTCATCTCACTCTTCCTCTTTTCGTCTGATTCTGTCAGAGATGTATTCAGCCCTGCTGCTACGCCAGCTCTCTGTTTTTGTACCGGCAGAGTTGGACTTTCTATGAAAAACAATAAAAAACAATAATCGATAAAATGCCTTTGCTTTTTATTGATCAAAATGAAGCCAGGAGGATATGTCAGAACTATAAAATTATTTTCTATTTTGCATTTTCTTTTTTCACTGATTAAAAATCCTGAAAAAGAAGTTTTATGAAACACATTTCATCATAAATGTTTTTAAACTACCCATTTCCAGCTGTTTATCAGACAAAAATAGTCACAAAAATAAGTATAATTTAAGTTGCTTATAGATTAGCTAAATGTTTTTATAGAGGTTGTGCGTATTAGTCATGAGAAGTGATCATCTTACCTGCGTAGCCAGATATTTTTCAGTTTGGAAAATCCAGATATTTAAAGGAGAAGTCAAGCAAACTTTAAGCTTTTATTTTTCTTTTAGCTGTAAGTATGTGGCAGTTAGCTCAAGAAGCTGTTGGTTGCAATTTTTTCCAAGTTGAAAGCACTTAGCTTTATCAATGGCTGTTAGCAAAGCTATTAGCCTTTTGCTAATAGCGTTGTAGTTATCTCATTAGTTATTAGTTGTTAGAAATTGATTCTTCCAAGTCCTTTCTATATATTTTTTTATATATAAATTGATTTGTTGGATATATTTGGTGAATTATTTTGAAGTTGGTGACCAAGTACTTGTCCAAGTACAAATCAATGACCAGTTAATATTCATAAAGTTATTAATCCAATAGAACTGAAAATTAGTGATAATGAATCACATGTCTAAGAGTTTTGTTATTACCACTTTTCCTTTGTAACAGTTTTACAAAACCAGTTGGAATCATATAAAAATATATGATTCTCAAAAATTCAGTATGTCAGAAGACATACACTAGTTACATAAATAACTGTTTATGAGAAACAATTTCTCATAAAATATTGACTTATCTTTGTATTCAACATATTAGTTATTCCAAATTAAGAACCTATACTGAAGAAATTTATTCTTGTAAATCAGACACTAGTATGATAAAGCTTTCATGTGAAAATTAAAGAGCTGGATAGAAACTTTGTTGACACCAAAATTTCTTAAAAAGAAATTCAATTGCATCTCCTTTAAAAATAAAGTTTGAAGTTGAATACGGGAATCTATGTTTGTCCCTGGTTAACTCCTTTATTCTTTTTCCTGTTCTGATAAGTTTGCCATTCCCAAGATGGCGGCCTGGCTCTCGTATTTACCCTATCAAACTAAGCTGCGTCACGGTTTTCAATAAAGCACTGCAGTTTTGAACGCGCTGTCCTGCGCTTGCGCACACAGACAGAGCCTCAGCGTTAAGCAAGTAGCTTCTGGCTCCGTTCAGTTCGGTTTAAATCAGATCCTGTCTGACGTTTGTAAACATCCACCAGCCGCCAGTTGTACCGAGGAGGGTTGAAGCGAACCTGGTGTAAAGGAATATGCCCAAAAATAAAGGTAAGGGGCCGAAAATGGAGGCATTTACTGCTCTGCGGTAGTTTAGCCCGCCGTGTGGAAAACGTGACCCGGGCCGGCTAACTCCGTTAGCAGCAGGTATCGGTGAGCGCTATTGATCATCCACAGGGATTCTTACTTAAAATAAACTCTGAATATTCACATTAATTAAGTTTATTTAAGTCTTTTGATGCTGTTTGATATTTAGAGACGGTTAGCTCGTAGCTAGCTAGCTGGCACAGCTAATCTCCACCCCGGTCTGGCCTTCTGATATGTTCACTAATTTATCTAAATTTACCTAATAACACACGTCTGCTTCAACATATGTTACTAAAATAATGTAAAGGTTTTATTTGAGCTTCCAGTTGAGTTTTATATGAGCTAATCAGTTCGAGAGAATCATTATCTGCTGATTAGCGTTACAGAAGCAAATTTAAGCTTCAGCTTCTGTGATTTTTAATAAGTTTAAACGGCAAAACTCCCATTTAACTTTAACTGTTAAGTTTAAACTACCAAAAATAACCAAATGTCTTTATTTTACTTCTGTAGAGTCAAAGTTTACCTTTTAAAGTTTGTTTATGATCAATAGTTCTTTAGAAAACATGTTTATTGTAGTTAATTTTCAAATTCAATTAAAAAATTATTGATGAAAAAGTAAATTAAATGTTGTTGTAACTCATGTTATCCCAGGTTCAAAAAGTTGTTATAGATGCTGTAGAAAGGAAGGGTCTCCTGTAGCAGTCTGTAGTACAGTGGCTCTGGTTAAGCCTCTGACTGAAGACGCTGTCAGAGGAAGTCCATGAAGACACAGCTCAGGGTTCATCATTTGAAATGTTCTGTTTTGTCTCATCAGTTTTAATTATAAAGAGCTTTAGATCGTATATTTTAGTTGGTTAAATGTTAAAATGTTTTCTTCTAAAATAATGGACAAGAAAAGACAAAAGATGATGAATCGACAGTCTGACACTGTTAAAAGTATTTATCCAAATTCTGTTTAAAATAATCAGAATAATTCTGAAAAACAAAACAAAAAATAAACTGTGTATTGAAATATGTTTGTACGTTTGCAGACTTTATTTCTTACTTTAAATGTAAAAATAGAATTAAGATTTAAACAGCATCCTTTTATCATTCTCACATAATCTGGGTTTCAGTTTTCATTTGACCGTTTTATTGTTAATCCACAGATAAATACTCACTCATTTGACCATAAAAAGGCAAAATTTGCTGCTTTTTGGCCCTCTGGGCCCTCCATAGATTAGAGATTTAACTCAAAGCGCCTGTTTTTATTTTTACACATCAGAGTAGGATTGGTTTCCTGTGTGAATTTGTTTCCACAATCAATATCTGATTGTGGATATAAGATGGAGACCTTTAGAAAGGTCTCTGTCCTGACCTTTCTAAAGGTGAAAGGTCAGGACAGAGTCAGAGATGGAAATGTCTGATGTGGCTTTCTGGACTCCTTGTCTGAAGAAGTTTATTAAATCCCACAATAAACAGACATGAATAACTCAGAACGTAACAAACAGGTTTCATCTTGTTTCCTGCAGGTTGTGTCATTTGCTTTCATCCCAGTTTAATCCCAGTTTAATCCCAGTTTCCTCCCAGTTCAGCTTCATTTACTCTGTGAAGCATAAAGAGGCCAAAATAACTCGCAGGCCAAAAGAACCAACAAAATACTGACTTTGTTTCAGCCACTCCACAATAAGTTAAGGTGTAATACTTTAATTAAATGAGTAAATTCGTCTTTTTGTGTGTTAGAAACAGATGTAAATTAGATCCAAGCATTAAAGTAATTTTACAGATTTGCCTCAGTAAAACTAAGGTGTGAATTTTTAAAGACTGACTGAAAATAATAAAACATTTTTGGTCAAATCTGAGCAACAAAAACAAGATTTAGTTCACTTTTATTAAAACAATATACACCAGGCTTAACTTGTATTATGTTGAATTTGAGTTGTGGGCCACACAAAGTCAGTCCAGGGGCCACAAATGGCCCCTGGGCCACACTTTGCTTTACCTTTATCCTCAGAAAACAAACTAACTAACTTAACTTGTTCCTTATATTCTGTCAGACTTGACCTGAATTCAAACTCTAAATATACAGAAGATGTAAAACAAGATGGCCGCCCTGACGTCACTCCAAAAAAATCCAGATTTTCCAGAAATAAAATCTTCAAAAACCAAAAATTAGGATTTAATTCCCATCCATATATAAAACCTTTTCCTCCTACAGTTTTCTGTCCAGTCATGTTTTGGTTTCTGTAAACTTTGTCAAATTTCAACAAAACTTTACAGAAATAATCAGCTGCAGAGAAGATGAGAGACACAAGATCATCTATAAAAACTTTATCTTATTGATATTAAATTAAAAACATGAGTCAAAGAATGTGTTGATTTTTGGTGCATTTACAGACTGAATAAATGTGGGATTTTTCAGTTTTGATGCATTTTAATGAAGAAAAATGAGTTTTAATGTTCCAGTTTTGGATTCAGCTGACCAGCAGGAAGCTGCGTTCAGGTTTACGGTGAGAGACGTTGATGGCTTCCCGCTCTGCCTGCAGGTAAAGGAGGAAAGAACCGGCGACGTGGAAAGAACGAGAATGAGTCTGAGAAGAGAGAGCTGGTGTTCAAGGAGGACGGGCAGGGTGAGTTCTGCTGGTCCAAACGGCCAGAACCGCAACCAGAGAGAGCTTTAATAATTGATCGTGATTAACCACGATTAACTGTTTCAGTCCTATTTTTTAAAGTAACTTATTGTCTTTGAATGCGTTGCACATCAATAAAGTCTTACAGTCTGAAGACGGCAAAACATTTTTTGAAAACGTGAATACAGTGTCAGTTTTTGATATGGGCGGGTGCCCAGGGTGATATCAGAAAGGGGCGAGGCACCCAAGAAGTAGAAAATAAAATATTACTGGGAGACAACATTTAAGCATTTCTGAATTATTACATTTTACTGGATGATAAATTCTCAGAAATTATTGCAATAGATACTTTTATTTTGAGACCATTTTCATAGGATACAATAATAATGACAATATGCCTGTAAAACCTATCACGATATAATCGTTTCATATCAGTCAGCATCAATAAATTATTGATCAGTTTTTTTTTTTTGTGACTGCTGGGCTGATCTTTGCTGTTTTATCCAGTTTTTATTCCACTTTGGTTTTTATTATTAAGCCATTATGAAGCAAAACCTGAAACTGCAGAAGTTACTCAGCAGGTCGTTGCTAGGCAACCACAGTGGGGAGAACTTCTGCTTGCCACCCAGCAGGTTGTTGCTAGGCAACCAGAGTGAGTGAGTTAGTAGATTCCACTGTGAGGAATCTGCTGAATATCCTGGCAGTTTTATTATCTACTGATGTTGATTATGTGTCCATCATGATGTATATTGTTGATTTATTGTTCAGCCCTATTATAATGGCGTAACAATGCAAGGTTTCCCTCTTAAAGATCAATAGTTTTAACTTTGAAAAGTAAACTTAATGCTGGAACTGGAAGACATTTTAAATATCCAAAATAAACAAAGCAACAAAAAACGAGAAACAAAAACCAAATGCAGCCAAAACCAGAAAAGGAATGAGTTATAAAGTCGTGGTAAATAAAATAGTCCTTTTTAATTTCTTATGATTTACAGTATTACTGAGGTTTTTGATCTATAAACAGTTTATTTTAGTGTTTTTTCAGCCTGGGGCCCACCAGGCTTTATACATGTTTTTCTAAAGTTTTCTGTTTTTGAGACTTTCCAGTTGGTGTTTAGGTATTTTTAATATTGTCTTTATAAATAAACACATAGTGATGATTTCAAACTTCCTGTCAACTTTAAAACCCGGTGGGGTGAAGGGCCGCCAGGGCGACCGGGCGCCTGGCGACCGGCCTAGCACCACCGGCGTTAGCAAAACGGAGCCATTTCCTGCTTCCTGTAGTTTTAACGGGTTTGAAACATCCCATGACTTGTTGCTCGTCTCTTCCAGAATACGCTCAGGTGATCAAGATGCTGGGGAACGGCCGCCTGGAGGCCATGTGCTTCGACGGCACCAAGCGGCTCTGCCACATCAGAGGAAAACTCCGGAAAAAGGTAGGAGAAACGCCGAGTCGGCACTGCGGAAGGCCGATTGTGTAGAGGTCACAGAGGTCGTGTGACCTCCTCTGACCCCGGCTGACCTCTTTGTTTCCGTCCTCCAGGTCTGGATAAACACGTCTGACATCATCCTGGTGGGGCTGAGGGATTACCAGGTGAGCAACTGGGACCAGTTTGACTTCACTGACTGGTTTTCTCTCTGTTCTACAGCTTGGTCAATAATCAATAATCTGTTTCAGTCATCAGATTTATGGTTTTGATGATTTTATTCCCTCAGTGCTCTCCTCGGGTTTCTGTAGTTGAGTGATGTCAGGGCGGCCATCTTGTTTTACAGCTTCTGTTTATTTGGACTCTGAATTCAGGTCAACTTTACGACGAAGCACAAGACGGGGATTTATTTTATACCTAGTAGAAGAATACAGTTTGACAACAGTCAGAATTAAACCAGAATAAAGATTTAATATTAGGAGAATAAAGTATATTTAAATTTGAGAACTTTGACTTTAAAAGTAAAACATTAAAATGGCTAATGTCGAGCATTTTGTGAAGTTTGGTACAAGTTTTATAAATGAATAAACAGTTAATGTTTAACACATTAGCATCAAATTATTATCAATCGTAGAAGTTTGAAACTTTTGCACAAAAAATCAAGTTAAATCCTGATAATAGAAACTTTTTTTCCCATTAAAACAACTTTTTTTTTTTTTTTTTTATCTCAAGACGTTCTGGTAAAATTGCATCTTTATTCTGATTTTGTGACTTCGCTCTTATAATTAAACAATCATCCCTAATAATCTGTCATTCAGCTCTCAGGAGCGAAGAAAAAAATCACATTTTGAAATTTTATTCTGTCATTTGTAACTTCTTTAGGAAATAAAATAATTAAAGTCATATCTGGTATAAAAACATGAGATTTTCTGTTCCTTACCGGATCAGAACCGTTTAACAGCTTAGATTTTTTTCTTTAGGACAACAAAGCCGACGTGATCCTGAAGTACAACGCCGACGAGGCTCGGAGTTTGAAGGCTTACGGAGAACTTCCAGAACACGGTGAGTTTAAAGTGGGTCATCAGTGGAACCGGTTCTGTAAAAGAACTGGTCCTCAGTGGTTCAGTTGGTTGGAATCGTCGAGACGTTTTAAATGTCTGTTGGGTTAGAAAGATGCTGGAGTAGGGGATTAATCCCTCTGGTTCTGACTCAAACCAGAGGGATTAATTGTCCAAACATTGAAAGATTAAGCAGATAAAAAGCTGATCTGCAGCCAGACTAAAATATTCTGACTTTTTCTTCCTCACAGCTAAAATCAACGAGACGGACACCTTCGGACCCGGAGACGACGACGAGATCCAGTTCGACGACATCGGTGACGATGATGAAGATATCGATGATGTAAGCTCAGCGTTACTCACATTTCACATAGTTTAATTTTAAAAAGTGAGGGTTTATTGTTCTGCTGTGAAGTTAAACAGGTTTAGCTTCCAGCTGATGATCCGTTTCATGTTGCAGATCTAAAACGCTGCGGCTGAAGGAGGAAGGCAGGATTTTACTACAGAAGCTCCGATTGGGATGTTTTGAGCCGATTCTGCAAATAATCACCATTTTTTTATTATTAATATTAAAGATGAGCCTATGACAGTCCAAACCGGTTTATTAATGTTCTGTATGGT
This sequence comes from Poecilia mexicana, assembly GCF_051168715.1. NCBI lineage: Eukaryota > Metazoa > Chordata > Actinopteri > Cyprinodontiformes > Poeciliidae > Poecilia > Poecilia mexicana. The sequence continues at coordinate 1,861,049 of NW_028263384.1, forward strand.
TACTCCATCGGTCGTTTTGGTTCTGGATGGAAGTGAGGCGGGACGACGGAGCGTTTCCGGTCTCCTTCTCAAAACTGTTTCGTTTTGTTGACATTCTCTCTCCAAACACGCCATCTTTTTTTTTTTTTTATTAAAAAAAGAAAATGTATTTATAATTTCACAGCATGTGGGATTTAGAAACTGAACCGAATGTGTCGGTTTGCTGATAAAGTGCTGAGTCGGCGGAACCGGACGGGTTCTGGACTGAACCATGAAGGTGATCCCTCCTTAGTCTGTCGTTTTTCTGTTTCCTGTCCCGAAGTCGTCGGCTCGCTCTGCGGTGAAACCAGAGGTTCCCAACGTTCCCAGTCCACTCAGAGCTTATCTTTCACACACCTCAGATTATATATGAGCTTATAGCAGATTATTTTTATTTCCTGTCTGCGCTTTGGGAGCCTCTGCTCTGTTCCACATGGATGCAGATGTGCGATGTTGTTTTGCCGGGTTTCCAATAAAGATCTTAACTCCTCTCACCCGGTGTGGCGGTTTCTCACTTCCTGATGGTGGCGCCACTGAGCTCAGAGGGAGAGCAGATAATATGGGAATTCATGCATCTTTTTCCTTCCTACAATTAAATATTTTTTAAAAATTGCATTCCAACATCAAATGTTTTTATAATCCATAAATTACAAAATGTCAGATTTTCAGATAAACCAGCTGAACATTATTTTACAACGCAGTGTAGATGGAAGAAAATTCTGAGATATAAAGTCAGTAAAGTGAAGAATAAAGATGAAATGAAGTGAAAGCATAACATAAATTTGTATAGCGGAGAGACTGTAATGACGCAAATAAAGTCGTAAGATCAGAAAAACACCAAGAAGTTGCAATAACCAAAAGACAGGAAGTCACAATAAAACGGAGAAAATGAAGCCATAAAAACACGAAAGTTTCCAAGAATAAAGTAACTTCATGAGAACTTTAAGTTTTATAGACCAGGAAATCTTAGCATGAGAAGCAGAACTTTGAATTTAAATTTCTGGAGTTTGACTCAAACTCCCAGAATAATCGTAGACAAATGAGTTTGGTTTGTTTTGATCCGGTATAATCTGCTAATCTGTTCAGATTATAAATCCTGATTACAATGAAGAAAAAATAAAAACAAGAATCCAAGATTTTTGACGCCTATTTTATTAAAAATAACTTTCTAAAGATGCTGGGGAAGATTTAAACCTCAAAACAAAAAAAGAATAAAGGAGAAGATAGACCTAGAAGAGCTAGAACATGAACAGAGCCGTCTGCAGTTCAGTTAGATGCTGATGGAAACAGGAAGTACTTCCTCTGACTTCCTGCTGACCTCCATGTTTACACGGAGTCGCTCCTCAGAACCTGATCACCAGTTTGGACCTGAAAACAAGAACCAGTTCAAATGTTTCCAGGCTGCATCAGATCAAACAAATAATAATCCATCACTTTATTAATATTTTACCATAAAAAGTAAAGATATTGATATAATTATTCTGCTGATAAGTCCAACAGGAAATGTGGAATATTTTTGCTAAATTTTCTACAAAATAAAACTAAATGTCCTGTTGCACTGAAACACTTTTATTGCCTCATTATAAACATTTATTGGTGTTAAATAAATAATAGTTTTCAGTTAAATGAAAAAAATACATTTAAAATTTCAGTAATTATTCATTTTTTAGCTGTAAATACAAGTTTCACCACAAACGGAAAAAAAAACATTAAAAAAATCTTTTGTCCATTAAATGTAAGAAATGAATAGTTTCTGAGCGTTTATATTTCTAATTTATTGTGAAGAAAATAAATCCATTGTTTATTGTTTTTACAACAGCATCAGTAAAAATCAGTAAATTAAAATGAGCCTAAATGGAAATTGGTGTCCTGCAGAAGCCTGTTTAAAAAGGTTTAGCATTGACTAAAGTGATAATTGCCTAAAAAATGGCAAGGAAGTTTCCAGAAATCAATTTGGTTTTTGGTGCCACTTGTTATCACATTAAATACAACAAAATTAAAACATACTCAAACAAATTGTTATATAAATATATATGATGGTATTTGAGTTGTGAATGTTAGAAAAAATAACTATTAATATTTATATATAAAGTAATTAATTGGATTAATAGTGATAATTAATCTTCAATTAATTCAGTAATCAATCATTAACTGCAGTGTAGAGACTCAGAAAAAGGCAATTTACTAATTAAAAACATTTTCAGAGCTGTAATTAAGCCAGAACTCTAAAATAAAAATATATTTTGCATTTAAAGATTTAAAAAAAAAATGTTTCAGCTAAAACTCCTCAAGTGGCCATTTCATCTTCATCTGATTAATATTCACTAATGTTATTTTATATTACTACATTAGTGGCAATAAAATGTTTATTTTCTAGTTTAAAAAAGTAATTTAATCTGTTTCTTTACATATTTTAAATGTCTTAAGTGGCTAAATTAAAAATCTGCAGAATTCATCAATTTCTATTATCCAATGAATCAATTAATCACCGTTATATCGGTGTATTTACCGGACTCAAGTTAAAAACATCGGCCGATACCGATACGTTAACGCCGATAAATCGTGTTTTAAGGTGACGCTACCTGCCGGGTTGCTGTGCAGGTTCTGCCTCTGGTTTCCAAAGTGATGATTTCTGCGCTGCGTTGCCATGTTGGGTCGGTGAAACGCTCCCCTCCTGGAACCCTGCAGCACAACACAACCATGTTGGCGGTTTCTACTTCCTGTGAGCAGCGGCTGACTTCCTGTGGGCCTCACCATGCTGCCGTCTCTCCTGCGGTTCTGCTCTGCGGGCCAGAACCCATCCAGGTCCATAGGCGGCGTCAGGTCCGGCTCGCTGAAACAAACAAGAGTTAGCCGCGTGTTTTCATCCTGGTTACAGTTTCCCAGTATGAACTGACCACTGGGAACGCTGGGAGAAGCTGCTGCCAGCGATGGTGACCTTCACCGCCTCCAGCTTCTCCTGACGCCGCCGCTCAAGGTCGTGCCTGAGGTCGCCTGGACCTCGCTGCGGCTGCTTGTTCACTTCCTGTCAGTGGACGAACCGTGTGTTAGAGACCAGTAACCGTCACCAGTTTAACCAGTTTCACCAGCTTCAAGCCCACCTGCATGGATCCCAGTCTGAAGAAGAGCGGCTCGTCATCCTCATCATCCAGAATAGAGTCCATGTTCAGACTGAAGCCTCTGGAACCAGAACAAAACGTTACGCCGTCGCATCAGCAGCCAGGACAGGTCTGAACTGGAAGTGATCTGCCGCCATCTTGGTAGGCAAAGGCAGCAAAGCATAGCTGAACCACAAGGCTTACAGAAACAACAAATACTGACGCTAACGACCAATATGGAAGAGAAATATATATCAACAAAATGGCTGCCGTTGGGATCGACCCCGGAAACAGATAACAGATAATCCTCTGATCTCCTCCGATGACATGAAGAATCCTGACAACATGGAGGAGCTTCACAGCCTGAAATCCTCGGACACATAAATGCTCAAACGAATTTGTAAAGGACCTACGAACTCTTGGTGTGAATAACTGGCACATAAGCTAACATGTCCGTCTTAGCTAGCAGATAAAAGCTACATTAGCTCAGCTACGTTTGCTAACTCACAGCATGTACTGCAGTAAATATCACTGATATTTCTGTTAGTACTACACAGAGGTGGGTAGAGTACTCATGTAGCTGTAATGAACTTATTCTGTTTATAAGTTAGACAGGAACGAGGCGAGAGCTAGTTCTAATCTTCTGGGTTGTTTATTGTTGTCATAGCAACTGCCTACCAAGATGGCTGTCAGTTACAAAGTTCCTGGAAGTGTGACGTGACGGGAGAGCGAGGTCACGTGACCCGACCTGTTGGAGCTGAACCTCTGGTGCAGCGTCAGCTCCTCCAGCTCGTTTTCAGCGTTGCCTCCTTTCTGAGGCGCAGAGAAGCGCTCGGTGAGGGTGACCCCGTCACCCCGGAAGTACTGCTCTGTGGAGACAGGAAGTGACACGTTAGACTTAGAACAACATGGACTTCACTGTATACAAGGCTGGGTATCGCCAAAAACATAATTTGAGTCAATTAAAGCGTAACTCCACTCCACCAAAATAAAAAACTTCTGCGAAGTGGGCGGAGCCAATAGACTAAGGGGCGTGGCCGAAGGTTGGGTTTCACCAAGTCAACTTTAAAACTTTTAAGGACCATTATGAATGGAAATTAAATGAGATGAGAGGTTAAAATAGGTCGATACAAAACATGTTCAGTACATTTTTCCAACAAAATCATTCTTAGATGATGAGATTTCAGCCTAATTTGAGAATGAGCAGCTTATTTAAATCCAAATAAGCTGCTGCTGGCCACGCCCCCCAACTCTACATCTACACTCATGCATGAAAATGGCTCCAAACAGATAAGCAATTATACAACTGTACATCTTTGAAAAGCAAAAATGGAGCCTCCTGCACAACCAACAAGAATGCAGCAAGTGGTTGCTGCGTTCTTGTTGACTTTTTGTTGCAAGTCCACAACAAAACATCTTTTCCAGCAGTCATTGTACAGCGCATACAGCAGTAAAACCAGCTCACCAAACGGGTTGCAGCTCACTTGGGTTGCTTGGTAACCCAACTTGGCTATGGTTGCTAGGTAACAACTTAGCTACAGTGGCTAGGTAACAGCGCAGTGCCTGCTGATTTGTGACGTTACTTTCCAGAAATTGTCAAATTGGCTCATTTTCCAGACGCCAAAAAACATTAACTTATTTCCCAAAACCAGTTTGATGTTTTGTTTTAAGAGCTTGGTCTGTTTTTAGAAGCAGAAGAAACCAAAACAGAAGTACAGAAAGGTGGAAAATGTGAATTTTCCTCAATAATTTTCATTGAAAAGCTGCTTTCCCCTTAAATATTCAGGTTATCTGATCCTATAAAGTATTTAATGCACATTAACCTTTGACAAAGTGCACCAGCGTGATGATCTCCTGTGCAAAAGTCCCAGTGTGCGTGGCGTTCTCCCGGTACGTCCCTGAGTGCTCCAGCAGGGGCAGGAAGTCGAGGCGCTGGCGGCCCACGTTGACCAGGTCCAGAGACAGCTGCCGGTCTGTGGAGTAGCAGAGCGCGCTGCCGGACGAGACCGAGCCGTCAGCAGAACAGTGAGCCACTGCTTTCTACACTTAGATTCAAACTACTGTCAGCCTCAAAGGGGCAGTATTATGACATTTCTAGGCACTTCAGTTGTTATAGAAATATATCAAATATGACTTAAAAGAAATCTGACTCATGTTATCCCTTTAAATTGGGCCTCTGTCTCTTTAAAAGCCCCTGCTCTTTCTGAAGCTCCGCCTCCAGAAGTCATCCTCCTCCATTAACCCTTTAACGGTTTTAGCAGCATTGCTCTGAAAAGTAGCTCTTAAAATGATCTCAGCAGATGTTTGCTAATTGCTGCTGGCTAGTCTGAAGGAGTTGCATCTTGAAGGCGGAGCTAGGCCCACCCAGGTGTTTTGCAGCTGAATGGTTGCCATGGAGATTAAATTATTTCTCAAACATGCATGAAGGAATCAAAACAACACTCCATGTTTGTTTTTGAAAAACATTACAGCAGGATGTAAAGATCAAAAAAGTCGATTTTATTTAATACTGCCAATTTAAAATTAAACTAAAAAGACGTTTCAACGTCTAAAATGTCTCTGAAAGACCAAAACGTTAACTTTCTCTACACCTAAATGCTAATTATGATGAATATTAAGCTGTAAACGGAGCAGGAAGACTTTTACCTTACCCAATAACTCACCTGTCCTCTCATGACTTCCACATGTAACTTTAGCTTTCATGAGTCAAACGGGGCAGTGAGGCTCGGCTGCTTGTTTAACAGGTTAGCTAAATCAGCGTAGTGGCGCTCTAAGGACAGGTATGGCTAACAGGTGAGTTCAGGTCTGGGTGAAAGTTCACACTTCTTTTAGTATCTCGTATCGGCGTTCTGGTCCAGATTAACGGCTTTCCAGCCAGAATGAAGCATCCCAGAGGAGGATCAGGCTTCCTCTTCATCATCTTCCTCTTCCTCCGTGTAGAGGTTCTTCTCCAGCTTCTGGACCGTCTCTCAGGTCCAGACTGGTTCTGCTTCTTCATGGTGGATCCATTTCTTCCTCAGAAGGCTTCAGATTGAAACACATCAGCAACATTATTCCACTTGTTTCGTCTTTAAGCTCCTTCATTTCACTCGTTTCTGCGGAAATGTTGAGTTTTATGATGGAGAACTTCCAGATTTTTCCCTGAGTTTGTTCTGGCAGGCGTGATTCTCACTGATTAGGTTAAAAGCACGGACAGGTGTTTCTTTAGGGATGAAGGGACGATTTCTCAACACTTGATTAGCAGGCTGGTGTTTGGTCATCAGATACACGATAATTATCCATCCTTTCTTTTATTGTCTTGATTGAAGCTCTGACATCCTGATTTTTCAGAATCAGCAGTGGTAGAAATCTCTCGAGTTGTCAACTGAAATCTCATGATTTCAACCCAACTTTCTCCTCCAGAGAAACCAGAACTGATCATTTTCTGCTTCATCATCTGGGTTTGGATCGTCGTTATTTTCCTGATCCCAGGAGATGAGGCGGACATTTTCCAGTAAAAGTCCGTTTGGGCCTTCAGGTATTCTCCTTTTGGAAGGCTGCGCAGACCATGATTGGCCAGATGGTTGGTGAAGATGCTCCTTTAAGTCCTAAGACGTGAATCTTAAATATCTATCCTGATTTATCATCTCAAGCAATTTGATGTTTTTGGAAGTTAAACGTTGCATTGCATCCTCATGGAAGAAACAAACAATATGTAGAATTTCACAATTGAGAAGATCGTCTGTTTTAATAAGAAGCAGCTTGATGAGTTGTTGGTAATCTGGACCGTCTTTTACACTTAATCCATAATAATCTCCAACTCAACAAAGAGGCCGTGTCAAAAGTGATTTGGAGAAAATCTCTGGTCTTTATGTTCTTTGGTCTGATCTTTTCTTTTTTTTCCTCTCTTTCATGTGTATTTTGTCTGCGGTTACATTTATGTATGAATGAAAATATTATTTTGCTCTTGTTAAAATCAATAGAGATGCTTAAGTAAAAATAAAAAAGTCCAGCAGTCTGCATCGTTTATGATTCGTCGTCCAGGTGTGTCAGAGTGAAGGAAGAACGATCGGCCATGTTCAGGTGTTTTATTATTCCAGATCCTCCGTCACTTTGAGAAAACTTTGTAGAAAATGGATCAGGCAGAACGTCTGTGATCTGCTTCTGGATGTTAAACCGTTAAAAATGAAGCTTCTCGCCTTTGATGATTGGTTCCCATTTGATTTCCACCATTTTCCTTCTTGCAATCGTCCAACTTCAGGTTTCTTCTCACCAGTTTTTCAGTCAATGTGACCTTTAAAAGCCAGAATCCCAGAACTTCCTGTCAGGACAGGTTTGAATTTCAGCAGCAACCAATCAACCAATCAGGCTCCTTCGTTCCTCCAGCAGCTTTGCTGGGAATCTCGTCTTCAACGTGAGAGAAAACGAAGCAGAAGACATGTTTCCAGTTCCAGCTTCCACAAGGAGAAGATCTCCAGGTTTCTTTGCAACAAAACCAAGTTCCTGGTTCCGGATCTCCAACCTGAACATCATGAGACCACCCATAAACCAGGATTCAGCGAGGGTTGAATCCTGGTTTATGGGTGAACTGGACCTCCGCAGGAATCGTCTGCTTCCTGTCCTTCCATCTGATAAACATTTTCTCAGCCAGACTTGGTTACTGGTTTCTCGATCGTTGGCTGTATGATTCTTTTATGACTTTTTATCCTTGTGTTTTTATGATGTAGAGCACTTTGTAGATGAAACGCATTATGGAAATAAACTTGATTGATTGACTGACAACAACTTTGAAGTGAAGCTTTCCGCCATGTTGGCGTCCATCAGAGCAGAACGAATCGTCTGGAGGATTCTTTCCATCATTTCACTCCTCGCGTCTCACCAGTAGGATTTAATCCAGATTAAAAACGACGTGAAACAGCAAAGTATGAAATAAAATCCAGCAGGAAGTGTCAGGTTAGCTGAGCGAACAGTTTGAATCGGACTTTGTTCTTTAAAAAGAACAAAGTCTCGTCCACATCGACTTGATCGCTTTCCTCAAACGTTCATGAGTTCTTGAGGCTCTGAGCTTCATCAGGTTTTATTGCAGGAAAAGTTTTATATTTCTCTCCTTTTTGTTAAAACTTGAAGCTTTCCAACATTATTCCTCCAGTTGGGACCAGTGGGATGAACTGGGGCTTTAAGGTGGAGAACGAGACATCATGGCGCTACAGTCGGACGTTGCCATGACAACATCTGGGATTAATCCAGATGAATTTACTGTTCCTCACTTCCAGATGAAAAACACACATAAGACGTGTTCAATTCCCTCGTCTCTTCCTCTTCGTCCTCCATCTTGTTATGAGAGAAAAGGACGATGAAGGCAAACTGCAGAGGAATAACTCGGGTAAGCTGCATTCAGCTTCTCTTGACCAATCCCTTCCTTTTCATCCTCCATCTTGTGCTTGTTTTTGAAAAAAAGTAAATGTGAACTTTCACCTCTCACCCCGGGTTGACCTGCATTCAGCTCCATCTTGACCAATCTCTTCCTCTTTCGTCGTCCATCTTGTTTTGAGAGAAAAGGGCGAAGTCAGAGGAATAACTTGGGTGAGTTACGTTCAACTCCATCTTGACTCCATCCACGGATGTTTGGATGTTCGTCCATCCAGGTTGTTTGTTTTGAGAAAAAGTAAGTGTGAACTTTCACCTCTCACCCCGGGTTGACCTGCATTCAGCTCCATCCTGACCAATCCCTTCCTCTTTGTCGTCCATCTTGAGTTTGTTTAAAGTCGAAGATGCACACAGAGGATTAACTCGGGTAAGTTGCGCTCAGCTCCATCTTGATCAATCGCTTCCTCTTTGTCCTCCATGTTGGGTTTGTTTATCAGAAAAAGTAAGTGTGAACTTTCACCCCGACCCCTGGTTGACCTCTTACCTGCTCTTGTTAACGGGTCGACTCATGTCCACCTTGATGGTGAGCGTTTCCTCGGTTACAACTCCCACGCCATCGTTTTGCGGCTCGTTCCATCCCCTTTTGGCCGGTGGTGGCGGCGGCCGTTCAGTTCGTTCGTTTGGGTCCAGGCTTTGGGAGCGGCTGTGTCTCCATGGCGACGGGGCGTCTCGGTCCTCCCAGCCGGGTTCGTCGTCCCTGAAGGCGGGGTAGCCGTGCCTCTGCTCGGCCTGTGGAGGGTCCACGTAGCGCGGCTGGTGTCTGTGGGGTCCGGTCCGTCCTCTCGGACCGTGGTTGTACCGCCCTCGCCCCCTCCAACGCTTGTTTCCATGGTTACCGTATCTGTGAGCCTCAGGGCTCCTCCTGCTCGGCTCCTGATAGCCGGGGTCCTGTGAGTCTTCGTGGAAATGTGGGCGGTGGGCGCCATCTTCCCTCCTGAAATGCTCCGACGGACTCGGCGGCCGCTCAAAGCTAGCATCATAATCGAACCGATTAGCATCGGCCTCCATGCCAAGGTCTCCGGCAAACCGCCCCGCGTCCCGGCGGGGAAAGCTGCCCCGACTGCGTCCTCTAAACCCACCTCTGGGTCTCTCCACAGAGTAACCGCGGCCCCCAAAGTCCTCCTCATCCTCCTCTTCCTCCCTGAACCTGTGGTGGCATAAGAGGAGGTGACATGGTTCAGACATGGAGACACAGCGACAGGAATATTCATGCATTACTGCTAACAGAAACGGGTTAAAAAGTAAATCATGCAATGACTCCTAACTCTGCTACTCGTTAGTGAAGCTAACAGGATTTGAAACAGTGAGGAATCTCCAGTTACGGAGGGAAAGGTGAGAATCCTTTGCAATCTTGATTTTCCAGATTTTGCTCCCATAGATTTACCCCGGGTGATCGGCGGCGTCCGTTTGTCGCCGAGGTCGTTTGAAATGCGGGTTCCTGTCGTAGTGTCTGTTCTGCTGCTGAGGGAACCGCCCTCCTTTCTCCGAGTCTGCCCTCATACCGGGGCTGAAGCCTCTGAACCCGCCCTGATCCCAGCCCTGATCCCGGCCCGCTTCCTCCCTCCTCCAGCCCGGCCCCACCTTCCTCTGAGGCTGGTCCGACCGCGGGTTGGGCGATAAGCCCGGCAGCAGCGGCGGAGGACCATCCCCTCTGTCATCAAACCTCTGAAAGTCGTCCCGCGGGGAAAACCTGCGGTTCTCAAAGCGCATGTCGTCGCGGTGAGGCGACGCCCCCCAGTGGTCAAACTCGTCGTGGTCCAGGTGTTGCTGGTGCCTGAATTGAGGCTCGTCTCGGTACAGAGATCTTCTCGGGTCGTCTCGGTACCGGTCCTCCCTGTAGGGGCCCCTATAGTCATCCGGACCCTCTCTGGGGTGGCGGCCCCTGTCCCGAGGATTCCCGTCCAGTTCTGCGATTACTTTCCGGGGATCAAAGTCCGGTTCCTCCCAGGGGAATCTCCTGAAACAAGACGCAAACAAACGTCATCAAATGTGACAAAATAAGAAAGGTGGAATAAATGTTGCAGTTTTACAGGAATTAAATGGAGTTAAGATCCTGAGTGAAGTTATCCCACCTACTGCAAATTCAACAAAACTGGTTTGTTTGTGCAATAAATATAGGGGCAAACTAATTTACCAGCGCAAATTCCTTAATTCCTTAAAAGCGAGCGGCACAAGAACATTTTTACTGTACATATGTAGCACAAACATTTCAGCCCAATTTTATTAGATTTGTGTAGATTTTAATTTAGATTTTGGGTAATGTGGAGAAACTTTCAGTAATATCTTCGAAGCAAACTAAACATTTTTGCTGCACAAATGTTCCACATCAGTTTCGTTAGATTTGAAGAAGTGGGGTAACTTTACTCAGGTAGATAAAATACCTGTAATGCGGAGATCTGGACCTCGGTCTGGACATGTTTTCAACCTGAAAGGGAAACATGCGATCTGATTTTATACTTTACATTCAGACACATGTTTAGTCAGCTCATGCAACTCTCGTATCCTAAAAACATTGGAAATAGTTTATTTCAGAAAGTATTTATATTTAAGTAATAATACAAGCTGAATTTGTTTCTGTTAATGGACGAATATCATCCTTCATTAACTGCGTTTCCACTGACTATATGTTTGTTTTTAAAATAAATTTGCTTAATGTACACATAATTATCCTTGCTAGCCTTAGCCTCTTAGCTAGGTAGCAGCTGCTGTTCTCTTACCTTTAAGCACGAGATACGTAGAGCTACGGAGGCTAACGCTACGTGATACGCAGACAAACAAACCGAAAATAAAGCTATAACAGCCTATAAATTAAGAAGATACCCCCTTGTTTAATAACACTTCGCATAACCTCACTAAATAGGTCGAATATTCTGTTTAGCATTGCATGGAAATGGCTGCACGGCCATCAACAACAAACCGCAGAGACGAGTTAGGCCGGACCGGCACGGCACTTCCGGCGAGGCTTTTTCGAAATAAAACGAAACCGTGTAAAATTATATATTTTGTGTGTGTGTGTGTGGGTGGGTGTGTGTGTGTGTGTGTCTGTGTGTGTGTGTGTGTGTGTGTGTGTGTGTGTTATTGTTCGAATAATTTATGAACCCATTTTTTTCAGCATATACTCTGAATTATTTATGTTAACCATTATTTTATTACAGTCTGCTGCTAAGTTTAAAACTACATCAGGATTCTTTTCATGCCACTTTGGGTTTTATCCAAAAACTTAGCAATTTTATTCAATTTTTGGCTCAGTTTTGTTTTATTTTTAAAGTCTAAAATAAACACCGTTTTTATAATAAGAATAAGAAAGGTTTGCATTAAGTGTCAATAAATAATTCTCAAAGTGTCCCTTATTTTAACAGTTTTATTTTTGCTGATTAGTGAAAAACAATAAAACTATCCACGTTAGTGATTATAATTGGAAATGTGAACCACTTTTTTTTATTTAATAAAATGAAATGTAAAATGTAGGAAACTTTAGATAAGCAGCCAAAGTCATAAAAATTAAATAAGTTTTATTTATTTATTTATTTTTACCTAAACTCTTTACTTAATTTTAAAAATGAATAACTTCCGGTTTCATGTTTCAGGCTTTTATTTTTTTATTTATATATTTTATTTGATCGTGCAACTTTACCACATCAAAAGACCGAGGGCAGTTTTAACGAAGTTTATAATCTGTCTTATTATTAGCAGCCCATGATAGAAGCACAGTGTATGTTTATTTTGTAAATAAGTAGGAATATGTTTTCAATATTTTGTAACGAAAACTGGGCATTTGTTTCAACGCATATTAAAACTTTTTAGGTTATAGTCGCTATTGTGAAAGTGTTGTCTTTTGGCACCCCATAGGCTCAGAGTAAAATGAATAAAACATTCAAGAAAACATTCCTCTAGAGCAACTGCTACCAAATAAAGTTAAAATAACTCAGATACTGCAATAAAAATATTTTTTACACATATTAATCAATAATTATCTGTACTGTAAGGCTGTAATCAGATATTTATATTAAATTAGATTCAATATTCAAGCTACTTGAATTTTTTCTGTTTTATCACTTCAGTTTTTCTGTTGTGAATCCAATCAGGAAGTCAAATCTCCAGGAGACATTATGATTGGAGGATTGTTCCCAATACACGAGAGCGTCAGCAAAACAGGACAGTGTGACAGGTACGCGTTTGTTTCTGCAGAATGTGTGCTGTTGGATGTATTGGTAAGTGATCGATGTATTGATCAGGTTCAGCGTGGCCCGCCTGGCCCAGTCTCTGATGATGGTGCATGCGGTGGAGGAGATAAACCGCAGCGGGGAGCTGGGGAACATCACTCTGGGTTTCCACATCATGGACTCCTGCGCTGACGTCACCACGGCGCTCAGAAACACGCTGTCCTTCATGAAAATGAACCGTGAGCAAAAACGAGTCTGTTTGCAACATTTATTAATCCACGCTGAAAATACGGGGTCCCATTAGGGACATTTTTTCTTTTGCAATAAATTGATTTGGCCGATTCTGTCGATTAAAGAGCCCGAAAACCTGTTTCTATTCTTAACGCTTTGGTGCAGAAACTAATTAAAATTAATCAATTTCTGTGTGTTTTTATGTTTGTTTGTGAAAGCTGGAGATGGAAATGCGCCTAAAAATCAGCTATTCAGACCACAAACAAGAAAAAACAATTACAGCTGTCAGACGACAAACAAATCAATTTCAAATAGTTTTGATCTTTTTTCCTTGTTTAGAGATCGAAAGTTCATGTCTGACATAGTTTGTGGTGCGGTTGGTTGTGTCCTAAAGAAAAAGATACAAAACTTCACACACACCAACGAGATGCGAGATTGGGAGACAAGGCAAAAAATAATTTTAAAAAATCCTCTTTGTCCCCCATGTGGCTCCATTTTAGTTTATTTACAAATATTTTAGGCATCTTATAATAACCAAACAATTTCATTTTCAGAAGTCTTAGTGTTATATTTCCACTTTTACAGTAAACAAAACTGCCTTTATGTTTTGGTTTTATTTTTAGCAAACGCAACAGATTGCCAGCACTCGCCCCGCCCACCGGTGACGGCGGTCATCGGTGATTATTACTCAGAAATATCGATAGCAGTGACCCGGCATCTGAACCTGGAGCAAATCCCGCAGGTATGATCACTAAACATGTTCAGACTTCTACACATTTTTACGTTTTTCCCCACATATATCAGGGATGTTCAAACATTTTGCACTGAGGGTCAAAATTCCCCATGTTGAAAGTATTAGGGGCCAAAATTTTCTTTTTTTTCATTACCAGCACAATAATAAATAAAACACATATTTTCTTTTACCTTTTTGGGTTTATTTTTATTATTGCAAAAGTAAACATGTTCTTCTACAACCTTTGTTGTTTTTGAGTAAGAACGTCCTTGATGTTTGTGGCATGACTTATTATTTAATGAAAATATAAATAAATAAAACAAAGGCAAATTAAAGAAAAAGTATTTGTCTTTTACTTAACATTTTCTGATTAAGCAGATATAACTTGCCAAAACTGCGTTCTGGGGCCACACAAAAATCATAATTTTTCTGATAATCATTGATGCTCTAAAATTTCCAATATTGTCAGTTTCGATTAATTCAGTGGTTTCCAAACATTTTCTGCGCCCCCCCCACCCCCACCCCCACCCCCCTTTGGATTACAAATGGCTGTCTGGTTGAAATGACGCGTGTGAGGGGGGGGGGCGAGGGGGGCATCGACTTTTTGGGGGGCAAAATGAATGTACGTAGCTGAAAATAGACACCAACATCGGTAGCCTACAAGCTACTTGTTAAGCTTAAGGTTCAGTACTGATGTTAGCTAGTCATCTTTTAGCTAACATTAGCTAGTCATCTTTTAGCTAACATTAGCTAGTCATCTTTTAGCTAACATTACCTGCATCCAGCAGTTTTACTCACCTCAGTCGGTTAGTTTGGGGGAAAAACTGTGAAAAGTTCTTTGCGTTTTGCTGGTTTGCTGCCGTGATTCTAACCCAAACCTACGTAGCTCCGCCCAGCAGCAGCAGGTCTCCTTCACAGGTGGAAACCCAGCGCGAGCGTGTAGCGCTCATGTTGCGTTTAAAGGCGGCTCGGAAAAACAGGTTACAACATGTTAACAACGGATTAAACAGTTTTAACAGCTGATAAAAGTGACAGAGGACACAAGTATGGGAAGTGTGGAAGCCTCTACTGTATCAAATTGACATAGGAATAACAGAGAGTTGGCCATTCTAAGGTAAAAACCCAGCGCATACAGTGTTCATGTTTTGTTTTTTTTTCATCCAGACCGCGCCCCCCCTGCAATGACACGGCGCTCCCCCTAGGGGGCGCGCCCCACAGTTTGGGAACCTCTGGATTAATCATTGATTGAAATGAAACATAACAACTAAATCAAAATGCTGTTCATATAAGAATTTAATGACCCCAAAGAAAAATTAAATGTTGTAACTCATATTAATTCAAATTCTTCAAAGAATTACGACACCACATCTGACAGTGACTTTCTGATATTGTCCACATAAGTTACGGGGCTACATCGGGTCTCCTCAGCGATAAAACTCGTTTTCCAAGCTTCCTGAGGACGGTACCGCAGGACGACCACCAGGCCTTCGCCATCGTTGAAATCCTGAAGAAGAACAACTGGACCTGGGTCGGCGTCGTGGCAACAGACGGAGAATATGGCCGCTACGCCGTTGAACGCCTCCGACATCATGCGGCCAAGAACAGCATCTGCTTCGCTTACATCAACTTCCTGCCGGAGTTCCTGGTCGACGTGAGCCTGAACGACTCCATCGCAGAAACCGTGAAGAACATCACTGACAGAGAAAACGTCTCTGTCATCGTGTCCTTCGCCAAACCCGACCACATGAAGTCCATTTTTAACAACCTCCTTGAAAACGACAAGGGCAAACACAAAGTCTGGCTGGCCAGCGACAACTGGTCCCAGGCGGCTGATTGTCTGGATATGAAAACCTGGAGTCTGAACGACGTGGGGACCGTTTTTGGGATAACGCTCAAATCCGGAAACACGTCCAAGTTTAAGCGGTTCCTCAGGAATCTGGATGAAGACTCAGATCTGTGCCAGAACAACCCGTTTCTGTGTGACTTTTTAAAAAGAAGCCCAGACGCGTCTTTCCAGTCAAAGATCGAAGAGTTGGCCAACATGTCGTATCCGTACGCCGCGTTCAGCATCGAGCTGGCAGTCAGAGCAATCGCTGCAACTGCTAAAGATCTCTGCGTCGACAAGGAGTGGAACATCTCCTCATTACAGCCTGAAACGGTACGAAAACACATCGATTTTATACAAAATAACACCATTTTAGACAGTTTCTTCAAAATGCGTTGAGTATTCAATGAATCTTTTTAAATTGTTCTGCTTATGTTAACTCTATGGCAAAAGTCTCAAATCTCCGCCTGGATATTTTTGCTTATTTTAATTGTACAAAGTTTTTTAAATGTCCTGTGAGTAAATAATTTTGCCAATTTCTCCATAAAAACTGGAACTTTCTACACCTAACAGTTATTTAAATGTACATGAGCCATTTGAACTGAATACAAACATGCTTCCTGCAACGGCGGGAGTGAAATTACCGTAATAACCCAAAATAGGCTTGAAAGCGCAATGTCTCCCTTTCAGAATCCGTTTAAATTTTTCAGATAGCGCAAAGTATTGCGGAGTTACGGTACCGCAAAGTTGGCTTTTAAAAATGTGTCGACACATTTCGGTAATTGTAAATTAAAAGATGACACGTTTTTAAATATTTATTACATATAGAATTATGAAAACATGAATTATCAATTATTACAGATTTTATTATGATGTTTTAATCACTGAATTATTGCTCTGCAAATACACAAAATCTTTCCAAGAAATTTGGTCTACTTAGCAGTGCCAACGTCTTAGTACAATTGAAATAAAACAACAATAATTTGCAAGTAGCTTGTAAGTTACTTGTTTTAAGTTAATAATTCCTTAATACTGACGTCACTGATTTTAACTGTAATTTCAGTTCAGAGACGCTTTGAAAAGCGCAAAATTCTCCATGGACGGGAAAAAATATTACAGCGACCTTGACTCGGGTTACGATTTAATCCTGTGGAGGTCACCTTCACAGAATACGGTGGATATGAGCTACAGCATCGGCCGCTTTGACATAGAAACAAAGAGACTTTACATCAGCAACGTAATTGATCAGATTGTAAGTATCTCCCTCAATTGGTGAATTTTTTTTTCTTAATATTTATTCCTTTTTAAAACCCCAACATCGTAAAATAGTGAGGAAGGAGGAGGATTTGATCTGACATTTATAAATGAATGAATATCATTGTGAAAATATGACTGAAAATTCACCCTTATTTTTTTTCTTGTGACAGACTAAACAACCCAAACTAAGTTAATTTTTGCCTGTGTAACTTTACGAACATTTCTTTATTTACGTTTTCTGTCCACAGACAGGAGTGAGCTCCAAGTGCTCCACATGTTATCCAGGCCAAATGAAGGTCACCAATAAGGGATTTCCAGTTTGCTGCTATGGATGCAGAAATTGCTCCAAAAATGAATATTCCAACACCACAGGTGAGTAGTGGCTAAATAATGTAAAATAAAAATATAATTAAAGGAAATAAATGTGTATATTTGTGTTTTGCAGATTCTGCCCAGTGCTATAAGTGTGATGAAAACACTGAATATTCGGATGAAGGCAGCAGCAGCAGTAAGAAAAGACTGGACCTGTTCCTGAAATGGGGCGATCCGTATCACATCACGCTGCTAGCATTCACGTCTCTGGGCGCTATGCTAACGCTAACAGTTGGCGTCATCTTCCTGGCTCGCTGGAATACGCCGGTGGTGCGCTCATCGGTCGGCCCCATATGCATCGTCCTGCTGTTCTCTCTGCTCTGCACGTTTGGAAGCGCCAGACCCAGTGATGAGAAGTGCCGAGCGAGACAAGTTTTCTTCGGCTTGAGTTTCACTTTCAGTTTCCTGCATCTTGGTGAAGTCGTTTAAAATTATCTTGGCCTTTGAGTTTGACCCAGTGACCCAGGATGTTCTGAAGAAAGTCTACAAGCCCCCTGCTATAATCGCACTGTGCATGGCAGGTCAGGCGGTGGTCTGCACCGTTTGGCTGAGCTATAAAGCTCCACAGAAAGCATCAGAGATGAAAAACGTCTCTGGTTCTGCAATGAGAATTCATATCCAGCGTTTGGAGCTATGCTGGCGTATATCGGCCTTTTAGCAATCCTCGGCTTTGTTCTTGCTTTTAAGGGAAGAAAGTTGCCTCAGTGCTACAATGATGCAAAATTCATCACCTTCTCCATGCTGATCTACTTCATAGCCTGGATCATCTTCGGCCCGGTTTATAAGAACGTTAAAGGCGAATACAATCCAGCCGTGGAAATGGTCGTCATTGTCATCTCCGCCTACGCCATTTTGTTTTGTCAGTTCTTAATAAAATGCTACATCATCCTCTTCAAGCAAGAGAAAAACACGGAGGCCGCATTTCGACAGGAAGTGAGGGAGTTTTCCTACGGCAGCGACAGAGACGTGGAGGGAAACCGTCCGGACGGAGTCCAGAACGCGGCGCTGTCCCTGGAGTCGCTGCCCCTGGAGTCGCTGTCCCTGGAGTCGCTGCCCCTGGAGTCGCTGCCCAGCCCGGAGTCGTTTCAGCCTCTGAGTGACCGGCGCCGGTCCACAAACACCGACACCCAGCCGTTCTTCCCCGTCTCAAACGCTCAGCCTGCCTTACCATCCAGCGTCCTCAGCTTAAGAAAGAAACCGCTGCAGAGATTTTCAAGCTTGCCAACATAAACAGAGTTAATTCATAGAAACACTGTAAAAAATTATGAGCTGCAGTCAAAAATGCTCTGCAGAAATACCAAATAACATTTTCACAATTGTAATTAGACACATTAGTCATTGTTCTTATGTAAATTACTTATCCTATTTTTCTACATGGGTCAATTTTGTTCATTTTATGCTTCAATTTTGGGTCTCAGCTGCTTCTAAAAACAACCCAGCCTTTATTTTTAACAAAAAGTCAGTGCTGTTTCAAAGACCTCCCAAAAGTAAAGTCACATTCAACTGCGCTGTTACCAAGCAACCCCAGCGGACCTCTGCCCGTTACCTAGCAACTCAAATGGAGTTCCAGCATGTTTGTTCAGCTGGTTTTATCGCTGTATTTGCTGTACAATGGCTGCTGGAAAAAACTCGTGTTTTGGTGTTGGCTTACCATCCAGAAACAACTTGCTGCATTCTGGTTGGTTGTGCAGGAGGCCCTACTAATGGTTTTCAAATTTGTACAGTTGCATAATTGCACATCTGCTTGCAGCTTATTTAGATTTAAAGTGACAAGATTAGAACAGCTCATTCTGAAAGGAGCGCAAGACAAAAAACTCATTATATAAAAATGATTTTGTGCAAAAAATGTAAAGAACATGCTTTGTATAGGCCATAGACCGATCCAAATCTGTTCAAGGAAGCATAATAGGTCATCTTTCATTTCTAAGAAGTGTTTAAATTATTTGATAAAATTCTGCAAATTTGCACCAAAACATCCAAAGAGGATTTAGTGACTAATTTCAGGTTAACATTCGCTATTTGGGCAAAGTGCAGGTGGTAGCAGAGTGAAGGACTGTACAGGGTCTACTAACAGAATACAGTGGGGAAAATAAGTGTATGATACACCAAACTAATTGATTACTGAAATAACCATGAACTAATTTAGTAATCGATTAGTCATTAACTGGATGCTCCATAAAAATGTCCATTTGCTGAAAAAACTCCAACATATTCAGAGCAGTAATGAAGCCAAACCTGTAAAAAATGTGTATATTCTGAATTTAAGATAAAAACACATTTGTCTGAAAATATGTTCAAATTTGCCAAAATATACTATGTTTTTGCAAATGTTTGTTTTTTTATAAAAAAAAAAAAATAATGTAATTATTTTTTGATTTGCATCTTTGAACATATTTTCCTAATATTGTTAAAATAAATGCTTAAGTGGTTCAATGAAAAATCAGCAAAATTGGTAAATTTTTGTATTTGATTAATCGCTCACTTGTCAGAATAATCAATTAAATAACTGATTACTGAAATAATCGTTAGTCGCAGCTCTAGATACACAATTTGCCCACTTACAGAATTTTCATCATAGGTTCATCTCAACTGTGAGAAAAAAAAATCAGTTTTTTTCATGAATTTGTTCTCATTTTCTGTTTTTGCAGTGCAGTGATTGTAATTTGATGTATTTTGCACCTTAATTTATAAAGTTTGTCTTTTCCCTGTAGATGTAGTTTAGAGAATTAATGTATCTTTCATTTTATTTGGTTAAATAATCAGAAAATTGATATTAAGGTGTTAATATTACCTTAATATTGGTATTAAGGTATTAAGGAATCTTGTGGATTAAATGTAATTATTTGATTCATAAATACATCTTTTTAGAAAATTTGCAGATTGTGATTGAGTTTTCTAGCTGCAGAGAAAATGATTAATACTTCAGAAGTGATTTTTGATGATTTATGTGACAAAATGTCTGTTTGTTGTATATAAATGCGGCCAGCTCACTGAAGGAAATGGTTTGATGACGTTTATTGTTCTTTTTCAGCAAGTATCCATGCACCACATCTACAATGATATATTCCACCAAGCTGCAGTGTCACAGAGTTTAATTATTAGGATAAATGCTAAGTCCGTTATGTTTATACATGGGGACCAACTGGTTTCAATGATGTGCAAATTTATGGAGAAAGACGAGCCGAAGGTGAGACAAATGTTAATAAATGCACTGAAATTCAAAAGTAAAGGCTGTTTTTTCTCCCAACGCAGAGCTGTACATCACAGTCTGTTCAAATCCGTGGGAATAAATAATGGATTTTAAAGAAAACATCATAATTATCCATCTTTTAAAGTCTGAGCTGCTGGTAAATAATTAAAGTCAGTTGTAGGTTCAGATAATTTGGTTTCTGGATTATTGCAGAAACGATCAGTGAGTTGATGCACAGAGGTTTTAAGGCCTCAGAGGTGACGGGCTGTGAGGTGCAGATGTGGAACGAAACTACCGTCTGCGTGCGCCAGAAACTGCAGCTTGTGTGGTTACAGTCAGTGCCAGACAATTACACTTTACATCTTCATCCTGCAGGAAAAAACACAGAACATGGAGCTGTTTCCCCTCCGTTTCCCTGCAGGTGGAACGAGAAGCAGCAGCGAAACCGAAGCTACAGGCTACGTGTTAGCATGTTTATATGACCGTCTGCTGGGAGTTTAAACAGCGAGTCAGGGCCAACGTGGACAGAAACAAGAGGAGGACATTTCTACCAAAAACTCAATAATTTTGAGACCAATCTCAGAGAATTTCTACAAGAAACAAGGAAATTTCAGAGTTTGAAAAGTCAAAAATATGCAACAAAAACTCGGGAATTTTGAGAATAATCTCTTTAAAAAAATAACAACAAGGGCATTTCTGAGTTTGAAAAGTTGAAAATTTGCAAAAAACAAATGAAAAAATTAAATCTCAGAAATTTTTTAGCAGAAACAGAAATTTCAGAGTTTCAACAGTTGAAGGTTCTGAAAGCTTCAGGAAAGTTTCTGAGCTCAACCTAAAGGTTTCTGAGTTTTTTGTAGAAATTTTCTGAGCTGTTTGGTGTAAATTTCCTCTGTTTTTCCATCTGCTGTGGCCCAAAGTCGCCGTCGTCCTGTGCAGATCGGGTGCGTCTGCAGCAGTTTGAAGGTAAACGGCGTCAGAAAACACCGACGCTGTGGAACCGGCTAGTCCGGCTCGGAGATGCTACACGTCGGAGCGGCTCTGCTGATCGTCCTGCAGTCGGATCTATTTACAACGTTTGGAGAAGCTGATGCAAACCGGGCTTCATCAGAACCTCTGATTTATGGATGAGCATTTACAGTTTACACACCCGAACCTTCACACGTTCATGTCATAAATACGTTGCTGAGCAGGCAGGAGTGTTTGTTTTCAGTCAGAAACATAAACTGGACATTATTAGCATGTTTCTGTGAGCTGGACTTCCCCGTCTGCGCCGCCTCCGGTGCGGTTCGGAAACACGGATGAAAGATCAGATGCTAAACTTTGTTTCTGGTGGGAAGGATGACTACTGTTGCAGAGGGAGGTGGCTGTGTTTGCTCCTGTTGTAGCTCCTGAAACCAGACAAGAAACAAAATCAGGGGCTGAAAACAGAATTTAAATAAATTTAAACGTCTGGACCGGGTTCCTAAAACGATTCACTATTTCTACAGCAAAATTCAAGCATTTTAATGGGAAGTTTTCAAACTTTTCCAAAACTTTGGAGATAAAAACAGTTTCAAATCATGATTATGTACAATTTATTATTGCTATTAATGATTTCTTGTTATTAGGGTTGAAACCATCTGATTAATCGTGACTAATAATGATTAATCACAATTAATCAGATTAATCGCGATTAAAATAATCAACTAATTCAATAATTTAGTAATCGATTAATCGTTAATTGCAACAACACAAAATTTAACAAGTATTTTTTAGTTTCTAGTTAAAATATTTCAGTATATTTGAAATGAGACAAAACTTACAAGTAACTTTTCAGCAAGATATGGAAACTTAAAAAATCAATAATTCCTTAATACTGATGAAAAACTACTAGATAATTTAACTTAGAACAAGACATTTTCCCATTTTACAGGTGAAACAATCAACAATCAATATTAAGGAATTATTGACTTGAAAAGCTCCTATAATTTGCTGGAAAGTTATTTGCATGTTAGTTTTGTCTTATTTTGAATGTACTAGAAACTAGACCAGAAATACTTGATAAATTACAATAAATTTGTATTTCAGTGCATTTATGTCTGTTTAAAAAAAGAAGCATTTTAATTTAATCAGCTGTTATTTTGTATCATATCGGTCGATACTAAACCTCAGGTATCGATATCAAAGTGGAAAATGTGGATCTCTGCGTCTCTATTTTACACAGAAATCAAACATTTCCCTGAGAAGCTCTTCAAACAGAACCTGAATTGTTTCGGAGGACTTCCAGAACCAGTACCGGTGTTAGACGTCCAGTTTGCTCGGGCCGACGCTGTGGATGAGCTGCGCGGACTCGGAGGCGGCGCTGTACGCCTGGATCAGCAGGTTCTTGTTGAGGTCTCCCACGCCGCTGCCGGCCTGCAGCCTGGGGTACGGCGGCGTGTCGGCCCCGGGGCGTCCCCGCCCAGGGGCGTCCAGGTCCATGGGCTGGTCGGGTGGGTAGCCGTCGGGCCCCTCGGCCACCGGGGAGAACTCCTGAGCGCTGGCCTGCTCGTCCCTGGAGACGGGGCTGATGGAGACAGATGGAGAACTTACAGGAACAACGACGACAGAGAGACACAACGTTTAGTTCAACACCGGGAATCACTTCACTGACAGAAAATAAGACCCAACGCTGATCCCCAACCACACGTTACTCACTGAGGTTTCATTTAGCAAACATAACAGATTTACTGGACGATAAACTGTCGCAGAAGTTTATTGCGATAAACGATAATATCGCTGTTTGAGACCAATTCCAAGTAATACAATACAGCATATTCTCAAAGATGAATAAACTTTAAATTCTAATGAATATTTAACACTGAAACTGGAAGAATTTAAATACCCAAAATAAATAAACAACAAAAACAAATTAAATGAATGATGAAGTCTCTGTAAACAAAATTGTCTTAGTTGAGACCAAAACAATGCTGGAGATTTTCATCATCCAGTTTGTTAAAGGGAGAAAAGAGAAAAACAATAAATCATGCAAATGGAAATTATTGAGCTCATTTTAATTTACATGCTATTGATTGATTTGTTATTGCAACAGACCTAATAACCAATTAGTTCATCAGTACTTTGCATAACCACGCTGCAAAAAACACAAAACATTACCAAGTATTTTTGTCTGGTTTCTAGTGTAAATATCTTGAAATAAAACTAGCTCACATTGTTCCCTTGAGTTTTCTTATCAGATCCAGGTTCAGTTTATTTCTCTGTTTGCTGTTTGTAAGTCTTTTCAGATTTTACTCATAAATCACAACACTTTAAGTCTTAATTTACATTTAAAGCAAAAACACAAATAAAACCACCAAAAATAACAATGTTTTCATCCATTTTTAAATTTATTTGAAACAGTGAAGCTAACTTTATGGTTTTTGAGTCAGTTTTAGGCAGTGCTGTAATTCACGTTTCACCAGTTTGAGTTTGCGGGTTTACCTGACGTCCATGGACTGGACCCCATCAGAAAGCTCGTCCACAAAGCTTTTATTCTCCAAGGGGCCCAGCATGATGACGGGGGCTTCAGCCGGAGTCGGAGCGTCTTCCTCTGAGGCGCCAACAGCTTCAGCTTTAGCATCACACACTGTAAAAAACCCCCAATAAAATAACAGGGAGTAAATATGTTTATTGATCTGAGGTCCAGTTCAGCAGCTTTTATGTGATCAGGAATAAGGAAATGAAGCCATCATAGAAAAAATGATGAATACTGCAGCAGTGAAGCATGAAGGAGAAGCTTTAAATCTGCACTGATCAACATTTCCTCCTGCACCGCCGCTGCTGTTCCTCCTGCCTGCAGACAGGGGGCGACGTTTCTCTGCTCATCTAACTGCTGAGTCACACTGCAGACTAAAACTGTCAGGAGGAAAATATCACAGGAAGCAGCTCTGGAAAACCTGGACATGCATCTAATGATGAAAGAGAATCAGAAATAAACTGTGCAGATTGTGAGATTAATTTTTCTCCTTCATCAAGGTGAAGTTTTACCTTTTCAGTCATTTATATCCCAGACGGTCATCAGGCAGACACCCTGATGCTTTCCAGATTAAAACTTTCCTTCTTCATCAAGCTGATAGTTAAACTGGTTATTCTGAGCTATCTCTGTAATTACGCTGCCACTGGAGGAAACAAACTGACCACTTCTCACTTGATACTTTTTCCTACTACTCTCCAATTTTGCGTTATCTGGTGTTTTTTCGACTTTTAACTTTTTGTTCTCTCAGTGTCTTACAAGGTTTTTTCACAAAAATTGCAACATTTGTTATATTTTCAGCTGCTGCGATTTACTTTCACAAACCAAAACCTTTAAAAAACCTTTTCCCCTCCTGTCCTGTGGGGGCGCTGGACCAAAAACCCCTAAAGGAAACGACACAAAAACCTCTGAGACTCTGAGCGCAACTTTCTTCATGAAATGTAAACAAACGGAGGCGTCAGATTTGAGCAGTTAGAGGATTTATCTGTTGTTTTTAGCTAAAGACCACGAGCCATTTGTTGCGCTGCGCTATGCTAATGCGTTTGTTTTGGCTGTATTTACCCAGAATGCCCTGCGTTGTAGTACACTTCCTTCTTTTGGAGCAATCTCCAAAAAGTCAGAATCTGCCACATCTTATTAGGGGTTAATTGGCCCAAAACATGAAAATAAACTGACACAGTAATTTAAAACGGTTGGTTGACTGAATATTTACCTGATGCTCCAGATGGAGAATCCACTTCACTCTTCCTCGTCCTCTTCATAATCTCTTCAATTCTCTGTAAAACAGATTCAACATAAATAGGGCTGAAATGACTAATCAGATTAATCAATTAGTGAAATAATTTAGTCACTGATTAATCAATTATACAGACTCCAAAGAGGTAATTTGCTGAAACACAGTCAGAGCAGAAACTAAGTTAAAACTGTACAAAAATATATACATTTAGCATTTAAGTTGAAAAACCTTCTTAGTCTGGAAATATATTCTACTTTTTAGCTTCGCCTGGTTCAAATTCAGTGAAAAACATAAATAAATCTCTTATTAAGCACCTTTTGCTGTTCAGTTATTAATCATTTAACAGATAAAACTTAATCATCAGCTCGACGTTGATGTGAAGTTGAACAGAAACGGCTGAACATGTTGATGTCAGAAGGATTTGATTAGCTGCAGACGAATCCAAAGCTACAAATGACCAAATGTTCACTAAGGTGATGTTCCTATTGCAATTTATGCAAAAATACATTTAAAACTGAATTTGACTATTTATTTGCATTTTAAGGTGTTTCTGATAATGTATGTAAAAGGCTTGAAAGGTTAAATGAAAAATCTGCAATGATTGATTAATCGATTAATCGTTAGGATAATTGATTAGTCGTCAAAATGGTTGTTTGGTGATCAAAATAATGAATTAATTGTAAGAATAATTGACAGAATAATTGATTAGTAAACTAATGGGTAGTTGCAGCCCTGGTTTCAGGAAATTGACAAAGTATCTAAAGGTATTTTTAAAACCTCTCCTGTGAAGCTGCTTAGCTTGAGCTGCAGCTTTAATGAAATAATGATTAAATATGAAAAGCTTTCGGTCTGTTTTTGTATCATTTTACTTTGGTAACCTATTTAAGACAGAGGAGAACCGGTCTGATTTGGACAGGATCTGGTGGTCGCAGTGGTGGAGCTGCTTCTGTCTGACTGACGGAGGAAGCTCAGCGGTTGGTACCTTCTTCCTCTGCTGCCTCTCCTGCTCCTCCTGGATGTGCAGCAGCTCCCTCTCCTGCCTCTTCCTCTCAGCCTCCCTCTGCGCCCGCAGGAAGGCCTCCTCCCGCTGAAAGACACGCTCACTTTAAGCAGCCAAAACCTCATATTTACATTAACTGAATAAATAAAATTGTTTCTCACTGTCTAAAGTTAAATCAGACCAAAAGTTTCCAGGTTAGTTAGGGGTATAAAACTTACTTGCATTCACTAAACGCCAGAAAACTTGGCGAGAACAGTTTTTAGATAACTAAATTACATTTAGAACAAAATATCAGAATCAGTTTTAGTGGGCAGAATAAATTCACTCATAGTTTATGGACTCTGAGTATAAATATATAAACTTTAGAGCAGTGGAGTCCAAACCTTGTACCTGAGGGCCGAATTTGGCAAATTTAAACTACTGGCAGGTCAC